>NW_024062343.1:0-69847 GCF_006381635.1 Hibiscus syriacus | reverse complement strand
TATAATATTATTTGATTCTAATTCAGTTCAGTTTATAAAATAGTTGACTCGAAATTTTTTCGCTTTGAGATTATAAAATTTAAATCAAGTCAAATTGAATTGAATTTTCGAGTTTCTATTTAATTTAATTATATATTTATTATACTATAATATTTGATTCTAATTTAAATTTTTTTCACCATATACAATACATATTTCTTCATATTTTTTCCATATGTGATATACTATATCATACAGAGTCAATGGACTTGACTCTAACTTAAAAATTAATCCACTAATTACTAAAAAATTTGAGATATTCGGGTTGTATTTTACAACTCGATTTTAACTTGAAATTTTTTTAAGTTGAGTTTATGAAATTACAACTCAAAAATCAATTTGTATCAAATTTTTTGAATCAATTCAAGTCGAAAAATAATTTTTTTGAATCGAATTGATATTGTTCACTTATAGTTGGTTAAATCTAACTTTTAAATCTAAACTCAACATAATCACTTATGTTATGGACCCAAAATGAACTAAATGTTGTTGATTATGTTGGGTTAATTGGTGGAGAAATTTAACATTTAGGGTTATGTTTTGAGGGTTTAGGGTTGATGTTTCAAGTTCAGTTTGTTATGGTAGATTTGAGAATGGATTATGAATTTGGGTTTGGGCATGTAATTGAAGTATTTTGGAATTTGAGGTTTAGAATGTATTGAATTATTTTGGAATTTGGGGTTTAAATGTAATTGATGACTGTGTTGTAAGTTTTAAAAGTTGGGAGACCTAAATGCAAGCGCCTTAAAAGTTCAGTGACCATTTATATAATTTACCCAAACTGAGTGAAACGGCCGTTACGTCGGGGACCATATTGCAAACGAACTAAATGTTTGGTGACTGTATTGCAAGTATTAAAGTTGAGGGACCTAAATGCAAGCATATGAAAAGTTAAATGACCATTTATATACTTTACCCATATATATTACATTAGGTTATTATATGATTGTAGGCAAGTGACCTGATCTCTAAAATGGAAAAATATTTATTAATTGCTTAATAAAAAATCAAATTAAAATTAATCCAATCATAAAATTATACTTATAATTTAGGAGAAAAGAAGAGAAATTGTGCCCATAATTAGTATTGAACTTACAACTTAAGAGAAAAAGGTATCAACCGAAAGTTTTTAACCATATGTTCTATAGATGATTAACTATATATAAAATATTTTCTTGATAAATCTGGAATAAGTACAAGATATAGTTGTTCAAATATAACTCTCAACCATTTGATATAAACGTTCAGACTCTCCTGACATTCATAGTACTCTAACCCGCGTCCACAAAACATACTTAAGATAATTTTTTTATAAAGACAAAAAAAGAGAATACATATAATATACATAATAATAATGATAATAATAATCTTATACCCGAGTTGCATGAAGTTACACATTGCTACACGGTATCCACTTCTGTTGATAGCGGTTTCATATGCAACTAGGAATGGAAGAACGACCCGAACCCGACGGAAAACTCGAAACCCGTTAAGTTCGGGTCGGGTTTGAATAATATCGGATCGGGTCGGTATCAGGGTAATTCAGAGATTTTTTCGGATTTGGGCAAGGTATCCCCGCCTCGATTATATATATATATATTTTTTTATATAAATTATATATATATTTTATATTTTATATTAATTATAATACAAACCTTAAATATTAAACCCTAAACCTTAACTTTTATAATTATTAAAGTGAAATTTGGTTTTTTTGATAAAATTTTCAATGTAGGGAGCTATCAAAGAAAGTGACAAAAGTGGCACGACGATTTTGGATGATTTTATTTGACTTAATATTACGTATGCATCTTCGTTGTATGATTTGAATATCAAACAAATTTGTATTTAATTATGTATGTGTTTTTTTTTGGAGTTTAGACAATTATTTAGAATTGGGTTTGAATTTGTGATTTTAGTTTGAATTGTAAATCATATAGACTAATTTTTCCAATTTTTTTTTGTGATCGTTTTTTTCTATTTTTATGAAAACTACGGTTGCTCGATTTTTTCTCGAGATCGGGTCGGATTCGGGGACGGGGTAAAAAAAATCCCCAACGGGATGCCCGATAAAAAAGCCGACTGAGAACAGGACGGGGATTCATTTCGGGGACGAGGATGGAGAGCAAAACATGCCCCGTTGCCATTCCTATATGCAACACTTTGTACAGTAGGCGTTGGATTATAGGTTAGAAAAGGACCCTTAATCATTCTAAAAAATGAAGATGATGTGGCCTTAGTTTTGGGTCAAATAGGCCCATTTTAAGAAGATAAAGCCCAACAATTGGTTTATATGGCCCGATAAAATTGATGTGGATTCTCAGGGTTAATTTTAAACGTTCTTAAACTATGATCCGGATTCTATATTGGTCCTTACATTTTTATATATTTAGTTAAACTCTCAAACTATCGAATCTTATCAATTAGGTTTTTCCATCATCCTAATGTTAGTGTAAGGATTAAACGATTTGCACATACACGTTTGATCTAAGTTATTTATCGAATCTTATCAATCAGGGTTTAAGATAAGGAAAAACTCTCTTTCAACCATGAAACTAGCTGAAGACGAAAGATTGAAAAATACAAGTGTGGAAAGATCCATGTTTAGTCCCCCACAGAAACAGCTAGTGTTTCTGATTGTCTAAAATTCTAATCACAACAACCAAGCAGACTACCAGGTGGATCATACATATGAGACAGATACTTTTGCTGTCTAGTTCTTTATCAGATGTCTTGCCTTGTTGCTTAGACTCGGGGCTGTTGTGGTATATAAGGCTATGCCTGCTGTCGAAATCTCTGACGAACTGCTCCATTTTCTTACCGGGATCCATGGCCGAACCTTTCGGATCTTCATGTAATAGCCCTTTGATTGCTTCGGGCATTGGTTCATCTTTCATCACACTTCTCCAGTAGTCCCCTGGTTCTTTTCTTCCATAGCTGACATTCACAAACTGCAGAAAGAAAAAAATATCAGATAAACGTAATTGATGTATAGCAAGTATGGTGTTTATTGAGTGAGTCGATCGTGAGATGAAAAGTATTCTGTTCAGATTTGAAAATTATTCTATTCGTGCTCGATTTAACTCGATACTCACTAAAATTTACTCTACTTATGTTCATCAAGTTCACCAAAATTCTTACCTTATTTTTTTAAAATATATGTAAAATTTAGTAATACTATATAGAACTTAATATAAATATAAATTAAGAAATTTAATAAAAAGGATGGAAACAATTCTAAATTCTTAACTCCAAATTAACAATCTATAAATACACTAAACAAACATATTACAACAAAAGTAACAATTTTCGAATACACCAGATAAACCTATTATAACCATTCTTAAAAGAAGAAGAAAAAAGTTCAATAATATATAATCAATCCTAGAAGGAATTAACAAGTTGCTCATTATCTTATCTAGTCGCGTTGGACCTTATTCGATTCGTTAAGATCTCAAGTCGATCTCGAATTTAAATCGTGTCAACTCGAATCGAGTATTAACTGAGTTTTAATCGTCAAGTTTGAGTTGCTCAACTCAATAGCATTCTATATGAAGAAAAAAACGGCTGAATTATTGGTTTTGCTTACCAGAAGAAGAAAGGAGATGATGATGAAAGAGAAGAAAGTCTTCATGTCGACGGTGTTGAAAAACAAGGGTTAGGATTTGCTATTTTGTATATTGTAAGTTGCTCAAGACTGACCAACCATTTATAGGCCATTAACGGGAGGACAAGAAAATGATTATTATACTGTGTGTTTTCACTGTTTTATTGAAGAATCCATTAAACAAATAGTATTGTCCTTAATAAGGGTTTTAGAGCCTCAAGTTTTAGGGAAAACTATCCCTTTTCTGTCACTTTCAGTGGTGGACAATGTTCCTACACGTTTTACTGGCAAGCATTGTTGAAATTTGTTTATGGTTGGAAGAGAACTGATCATAATACTAAAAGCAATAACACGTACTTTTACTAATAATAAGTTTATCTAGTGATAAGATACTAGATCCCTTAAGTATGATCAAGAATTTGAATTATGCCGTTTGTGAATGGAACAAATAGGTTGGAGGGTTGTCCCGTAATGAGTTTTTGCAGAACTCAATCCAAAATAATCGATCAACAGATAGGATACCGGTAAAAAGAAACAACACATACTTTGACCTATATATATTTGATGTATTATGAAACTTTTTTCTGATAAGATTCAAAGGCTGATATCTAGAATTGGAATCTCATTTGTCACCGATTTGTACTTGATGTATTTCAAGCCTGTTGATTAAATTAAGCAATATCTGCAATCTGTACTGCAATTTCTGTACTTTGTGGCAAATTAGAAATGGATTTCTGAGTGGAACATTATCCTATTATGCCGTATTTAGTGATTTGTTGACTTAACAGATTAATCATTTCGTCAACATCTAATGGCTAATGCTAGAGCAAATAGATTAAAACAGCTCGCGCACACACACATATATTAGTTTATAGAGAACAATTCAACAACATTTAGTCTTGAGTTGACTCTCAAATGAAGATAGTCAGCAATGATGCAATGCCTACACACCATGAAAAAAACTTTATAAGCTTCAACTTCATACACAATTTTATTTATTGTGCTTATCAAAGATTTTGTCCACTTGTTCTTTTTCTGGTTCTCATTTGGTTCATGCACACAGCATCTTTATTTATTTATTTTTATTCTCATATAGTTTGGTCTAATCTTTAACATTTTTATTATGGCTACTTATGGCATGATTTGCTGGGCACATGGCCTGATATGCCAAAGTCAACTTCATTTGCATGTCAAATATGTAAGATTGATAGAACCTTTTGAAATTTTTAACTATTTTTCTAGATTAATTATTTTTTTATCTTTCATATTCGTGTTACGTATTCGAAATTCATGATATTAATCTGATATGTTATTTGTCAAATATCAAAGAGAAATGAATCTACTCCATAAGAATTTTCAATGGACCATCGGCTCTCTTGTTCAATCTTTAATCATTGCAATGAAGAAATGAACAATTTCATGCATATGTTCATTGTGTACATGACAAGGTACGTTCTGCAGTAGGGCACTCCATTGTTGATAGTCAACTCTTGTGCAGTTTTGAACCCACCACCGCCCTAGAACCTCATATTTTTTTTTGGGCTTAGTTTACAATCTAACTCTAGTTAACTTAAGATTAAGCCATGTTTGCCGACATCCCCTGATTTTTATGATAAGTTTTACTTTGTGGAAGAAAGTGGTTTTCCTGTTACATCTGGTGTAGAATAGAGCCAACAAGCCAGACAATGCCGAATGACATAAACAATTCGACCGACACCTGACCGTTGAAACCGGGTTTAATCCATTATTTTCTCACACGCATGTTTTATTGGTTAAAAGTAGATTATTTCAATGGAAGTTGGAAATATAATATTGTTGTTTGTGTAGTTGAGAAACAGAAGGAAAAAACAAACAAAATGGGTTCTGGTTTTGCTTCTTGGTGCACATCGTTTTCTGTTTGATGGTACGGATCATATGAGCTTTGCTTGATTTATGCTCAACAACACCCACGTACATAGATTCCTACATTGAAACTTCTTTCTTCTATTTTGATTGCAGTTTGTACATGCCGGTAATGCTCAGAAGATAACTCACAGACATCGTATCGAACAAGGTTCGATCAGCTCGAATCATCTGCAGCAACCTTCGAATTAACTACGACTTTGCTCGACAAGCCGAAAGTTCCTTTACAGAACTATAGGATCTCGGACATGCCAGAACGGATCCCTTCTAAAATGATTGCATGTATATTTTGCCACACCCAAAAGAGTGAAACCAGACTGCTGAAGGTTTCACTAGGTGCTGAAAATGGAGATAAGGTGCAAGGTATTGCTGCTTGTCACATGGATACCTCTCAATGGGACATGAATCATGTATCATTTCGTTTGCTCGGAATCGAGCCCGGATCGGCCCCGGTGTGCCATTTCTTCCCGCCGGATAATCTTGTATGGGGTGTCTTTGACTTCTTGATTGAACGGACTGGTTCGGATAGTGTGCCATATGAATGTCTATGTAACACTATGTCCTTCCACCAACTATTCCTTAATATTATTCAACCGACTAAAAAGAGAGTTGTTTTCGATATCTAATTTAAAACATTCTTTTGTATAGTTCTTATTCTTGATTGAACGGACTGGTTCGGATAGTGTACCATAAATTGGCCCTTACAATGATCAAAGAAAAACAATGAGGCCCAAGAGGCAGTGAATCAGAGTTTGGTGGTGATTCAAAGTGACCCCAACCGAGCCACTAATATAGGCCTGCATAACTACTTCATTAACTAATTGCATCGTATTATTTGAAGTTCATTAATTGAATTTTCCCTCTTTAACTGTTGATCGAAATTTATAAATGATAAATTTTATATATTTAATATTTTCGATTAATTTGATCAGTTAATTTAGAATCGATTTAATCGACAATCAAAGTTTGAAAAAAATATTAACTGTTAACTGATAAATTTAAAATTAATCGATCAATTAACCAAAAATTTAATTCGATCCATTAATTTAATTAAAATTGAAGTTTAAATATTCATAAATACTTAATTGCTGGTGCTAGAGCCAGGGCCTACCTTTTCAAGTATGGGCCTGGTGGCTACCCTGTAATCTTTTCTGGATCCCAACATCTAATGAATGACTTCCTGTATAGAACATTTAGCCATTTTCGCTTTGCATTTTCTACCTGTTTGTTCGCGAAGAAACTCGCTCGAAATCTCTCTCTCATATGGGCCTTAATATCCTCAAGACGACACCATTTTCCTCTTCTTCCTCCAAAGCTCTACTCACCGCTGTGAAACCCGCCACCTTCGCTAGATTTATCAGTTCTTGTTCGATAAATTCTTCTAATTCTGTTCTTCCTTGTAATTCTTGCTTGAGGTTTCCTTTTTCTTCGCCGAAAGCCATTACTTGCTTCGTTTCTCCATCTGGGTCCGGTGGGTTCCTTCACCAGAGCAAGCGTAGGTACCGTGGGAGCGTGGTCGTCGCCATGGCTGCTTCTGGGTCGCTCCAGAAATCTGAGGAAGAGTGGCGTGCTATTCTCTCCCCTGAGCAGTTTCGAATTTTGAGACAAAAGGGCACCGAGTAAGTTTTCCTTTTAAGCTACTGACAGCGTTGAATTAGAACCTTTCTAGGGGAAATTGTATAAATTTTGAGCTTTTATTGTTTTTGGGCCAATTAAAGTTTGTAATCTGATAAACTACATGGAGAACCGACATAATTTTTTGGGAAGAATTTTGAGCTTGCAATGTGCAAAAATCTGTTCTTTTAGCTGTTTTGTTCATGGAATAGCTTCTAGGAAGTTCATTCAAAGTTGTGGTATATGTTCTCCCAAATGGCATTTCATCATATGCTTAATTGCTCAATATAATTTCCTCTGAATCATGATACTCGACTCTGTTGTAAGTGTCAAACACGAGTTTCGGGGCAAAATTGTTTGAATATTGTGGTGATTTTTTTTTTTGCTCGAATAAGGTGCATCTTACAGTAATATGAGGATCTCGCCAGAATTCCACGATTATTTCAAGAAAACACGTTGACTGCGTGACGTTTTCACGTATCGGCATGTCGCAAGACGACTTCCCCATGCTACTTACATGCATGTTACCTGGCAGCGATGCAGTCCGAATGCAGGGGAGGAATGGGAACTCGCCTTACAAGCACGGCGAGATTATGAAATCATCATGCAGTTAACATACTTTTTTGAAATCACCGTGGAATCCTGACGTAATCCTCCTATTACTGTAGCAATCATCCTAAATCATGAAATAATTTCTGGTAGACCTCATTCTAACAATTTTGCCCGAGTTTTGGACACAAATATTTCATGGAAAATGAAGAGTCGAGCAACATAGCGTAAGTCATATTCAATGATAAATTCATAACAATATTTTGATGCTGTATAGGTATCCAGGCACCGGAGAATATGACAAATTCTTTGAGGACGGTGTTTATAACTGTGCTGGATGTGGCACTCCTCTCTATAAGTCTACTACAAAATTCAATTCTGGGTGTGGTTGGCCTGCTTTCTATGAGGGTCTCCCTGGAGCTATTAATTGCAATGTGAGCTTCCTTCCTCCATTTTCACTCTCTGTTGCTAGTTTTTCTTCTATATAATCCGGTCTTTTCTCCATATCATCTTAAAACCGGTGTATCTTTCATGTAAATTTTACTAATGATGAGAGCGTGATGTTCAACCAGCCGGACCCAGATGGGATGAGGACAGAGATCACTTGTGCAGCTTGTGGTGGACATTTAGGCCATGTATTTAAAGGTGAAGGGTTTCCGACACCCACGGACGAGCGCCATTGTGTCAATAGCATATCACTCAAGTTCGTTCCTGCAAATTCTGGGTAGTGATCCCTGTTGTTGTCGCAGATATGTTGATACTATTCACTCTGTACAAGATCAAGGCCATGGTGGATGTTAGATGTTAACTTGTTCTAATAAGAACTGATGTGAATTCTGGATCAAATTATGCTTCTCTGATTCTATTGTATTTGTACTTCATGGTTTCTTGCAATGTCATGCAAAATGTTTTCCTAGTTTCTTTATTCGGTTAGATATGGTTACCAGGAGGGCATCGATTTCCCGGGCATCTCGGAGTATGTAAAGATGAACTTCATGGATATGGTTTACTTTGCCGAGCTGTTTCAGATGGTACCTGGTTTCAGATTTCAGATGAATCGCCGCCGATATAGTTTTCCCCTAATATTTTTGGGTAAATTGTGACATTAGTCATTAAACTTTTGGTTTATATTGTCATCTTTTGTGACTACTTTTAGTACCGATAAACTTGTCTTATTGTCCTCCACAACTTTAACGGTTTAAATTTTTTCAAAATCTTTTTAAAACTCATAAAACTAAACATAAAATTTATTGTTTTTGTGATTTGGGGAATCTTTTGAATTTGAGGAGTATGAGGTGTTTATTAAAAAATCATAAAGGCAATAAGTATTTTTTGAGAATATAAACTATATACTTAGAAACTAGTCTCATGAAACAATTGTCGGAAGATATTAATACATTAGAACATCTTTGATGGATTTTTATCGGTTTTGAGCGAGTTAAAAACTAAGAGAGAAAAAAGAAAAAGAAAATATAAACGCTTTTTCTACCGATCTTGTTACAACGATTGACCAACAACGATAGTTGAAGTAGTTGATGATTTTCATAGAAAACTAGTAAGAAATAACCATATTATGAAACAATTAATAATTTAGTCCTATTTGAAATGAACAAAAATTCAGTGTTAAAATTGAAGCATTTAAAAATTCAATGCTAAAATTAATATACCACTTAACATTTTGTGACTAATGCTGTAGTTTAACATAAAGTTTTCATATTCAAAACTACATACTAAAGAAAAATCGTTAAAATACAACTCACTAAAACCACGTTTGATTGAGGATAAATGGAGGAGCTGAAGTATACAAGGTTTTGATGATAAAAATTTGAACCTTATCCTCCAATGTACACGTTTGTTTTCTCTTCGGGTATACCAGTATCCGCCACGTGTACATAACGTTATCCCACCAGTCAGCAGTCCAAACGGAAACCACTTCCTACTTGTCTTTAACCGAACAGATTCCATAGTCCTCAAAAACAAACTACTGGTCGAGACGCTTCAGCTCTTTCCACGAATTTTAACAAGCTCAAAGAACACAGCTTTTAGACATGTCGTGGCCGCTTTCTATCCTCTCTTCTTCACCCCCTTAAAATACACGCAAGAAACATTAACAAATAGATATAATAAAAACACCCAAAGTTTTTTTTTTCTTTCTCGAGGTTAAGAGTTCTTAGCTTGAATCTTTATTGTTTCTCAAGAATCAGGGAAATGCCTTCGAGTCTGTCTGTTTCAGGGTCTTGAGCCTTCAATCTTTGAACCCTTTTAGCACCATGTTGGAGTCGTTATCTTGTTGCCACAGCCCCAAGGTATGCAATCGCTTGTCGTTGACATTTTCTTCGCGTTTTCTTGAACGAATTAACGTGCCAACCCATGGTTGTTCTTGCTTTAAGCTTCTTTTCAATAAAAAATTGAACTTTCTTTATGTTTCACATGTATGGTTTGCGCCCTCTTTTGAGCCTTTTGCATATCTGGTTTTGTTAAATTTGGGAGGCTATATCGTTTAAAACTCCTTTTATTCGGCTTCACTGTAATCTATTGGTATTTCAAGGACATAACTTTAGCTATTTCTATAATTTTCTAGAGTTGTAGTAGTTGTTTGGAAATCGATTTTTGCTGCCAAAATGTGTACACGTGGTTTATTATTTGATTTATCATTTTCATCCCAATTGCAGGGTTATGACTTTGTTAAACGAAAGAGTCGGGGTGGCACATACTCTCAAGCTATATCATGGTTTTCTGGGCATTCTTCTTTCGCGCCATATGTCAATAGCACGCTCTTCTGTTCTCGACCATTATCTGTAAAAGTCGGAACGAATAATTGCACTCATGGTTTAAAGCATATATTTGGTGGCACGCCTTCTCCACCTTCGGTACCATCTAATTTGAGAGGACTTAATTTCTGCCATGATAGACTGCTCCACCGGAAAAGGTCGCGAATCCATGCGACAGTTGAGGTTGCAAGTGCTATTGATGTCATCAATGATTTAGGACTGGATACTCTGACATTCTTGGCTGTGACCGTCATGGTTGTTCCCACATTCAAGATATTTCGATCAAGCCCTGTAAGAATAATCAATTTTAGTGGCATTAGTCTCACAAACTATTCTTTTTTCCCTCCCTGTTGTGATTTCACCGACTGGCATCACATACAAGTTTCTCCTACATCTATACGAATGTAGATATGTGCTTAGGTTTGATCCAAGGGCAAGCGTATATACTTGTAAAGCATGATGTCTCATTAGTTACTCGAGGAATCTTTAAATATTTATTCAAAATGGAAGAAACTATAGATGTTGTTCCTATCGATTGATAGTCTTCGATCCCTAGTAATAACAAAATGTAAATTCTAAATTGCTTCCAGATACTTGGCTTCTTCTTTGCTGGGGTTGTACTGAATCGGTTTGCATTGATTAGAAATCTTACAGATGTCAAAGTCCTGTCTGAATGGGGGATACTTTTTCTGGTAAGTCCAATTGCTTAACTAAGTAAGATGTAATTTTTCTTTCCTTTAATTGTGTTAGATCTGTGCTAATAGTTAATACATTCACTGCAAATCATGCATCTTTCACTCAACTGTTGCTTACAACTTTCCTTTTAGCTATCCTGCTTGTGTACAAATAAATAAATAGTTCGAGATATTCGGTCTTATTTATTGGATTGATAGCCATCTTCTTTGCATTTTCTATATTAATTTTGGTCTAACACATTCTCCTTTTCCAGCTGTTTGAAATGGGTTTAGAGCTTTCACTTGCGCGCCTTAAAGCTCTTGCTAAATTTGCTTTTGGCATGGGATTGACTCAGGTATGGTGCCATTGGGAATTGTTATTTTAATCCGATTGTACATTTGCATTCCGTATAAATCATATTTGTAAAACTACCAAGCAATAATACAATGGAAATGACCGAGAATGAGTTAAATTGTTAAAACACGCAGGACATGGTCTACGTTTAAGTGAAAATGATAAAAGTGAAATACTTCTCCGAACTATTTTCGGATGAGGCGCAGCCAAATTTATGTGGTGGAATCTGTGTCTATTTTCATTTTTTTTATTTGCTTGAAGGACACTTCTGACAAGTTCCTTGGAGTACTACTACCCTATGGCTACAGATATAAGATCACTATATTTAGGGGTACCAGTAAGGTTCAGTTATGGCCCATTTTGACTGGCATGGTGGTTTGATAAAGCGGTTATTCTGGCTTTCTTACAGCATAGAAGCACTTTTATTTTATGTTTTCCCTTCGGGTGCTAGGTGATTGATACTTCCTTTTTCCTCTTTCTATATGTAAGGTCTTTTTTTCCACCCTTGCGTTCACTGCATTTGAACTTCCACCTAATGGGGCTGTTGGAACTAAAATTTTGCAGTTCCTATTTCACTCTGGACCTGAGCTGGTGAGAACGCTTCATCACAAGCTGTTTAATCATTCTTGTATCGTCATTTATTTGCTTAATGCTTTAATCGTTCTCTGCTACTTATGAGTTGGTGTTTCGTTGAGTGTCATTGTGCAAGCTGTAGTGCTACTTATTGCATGGACCTGTGGGATCTGTTTTATACTTTATTCTGCATCTATGAATTTGACTCAAATTTGAGCAAATTTGGAAAATAATTTCAAATATTCGTCCCGGTTGGAAAAAAAGAATTCTGGAAAGTATTGATAGCTTGGGTTATGGTTTCAGTATCATTGGGGTTTGAAGTTTGTTCGCTCTTTCTGTTTTCCCTTTTGTTTTTGGTTGAGAAATCGATAGCTTGATTTCATTTATCTAATTCAGAATTAGTTAGTAGTAATGTTTATAATTTGAATGTTTTAGACAGCAGTTTATATATTGGAAGCCATCTATTATTATCAATGTATTAGAGTAATCCCTTTTAGCTTAATTTTCTTTTGTTTTTTGGTACATATATAGGTTAATATCAGAAGCGTTGATGAAGCAGTAGTAATTGGGGCTGCTCTATCTCTATCTTCTTCAGCTTTTGTTCTACAGGTATTCTGATTGTCGATATCTAAGAATGGTTGTTTTGTTCTTCTGCTTTTGTCTTTATGAGTGGATATGTATAAATTCTTGCAGTCAGGCTAAAATCATGCCATGCTCATTATTTGCAGAAGCGGTAGTTTTCAGATTCTGGCTTTTCTAGTGAAGTTTTATGTTCAGAAGTGGATTGTCCCATTTATATTATTTTCCTTCCTTTACGAGTAGCTAGAATGTATACTTTCTCTATATAAATGGAAATCCGGAATTGCTACTTGCTCTTTTATGACAAGATCGCGGCATGACAGATAAATACATATTATGCAAAAAAATAAGTTCCTCGCTTTGTGGTGCTTTTGCATGTCAATTGTTTCCTTTCATTGATATGTGAGATATACTTGCCTGATAGAGCATTGTAAAGCTTACGATATTAAGATACAGCTTCTAGCAGAGAAGGGTGAGCTGCCAACAAGATTTGGCTCAGCAACTCTGGGGATACTACTTCTGCAGGTTCTTGCTTACAGTCTACTTGCTTGCCTTATTTTTTCCGTTTGTGGGTTTTTCTAGGTTCAAAGTAGACATCAAAATAGGGTGTCAATAACCTCTTTCGGGCACTGTTTCTTGATATTTGCAGGACATAGCCGTTGTCCCTCTCTTAGTCATACTTCCAGTTCTCGAGAGCCAGGTATGGAGGAGCCTCTCTCTTTTCTCCATGGTTTCTTGGTCGCTAACATCTTTTTATTTCTTTCATTTGTTTGAATGTGCATTGTTTCTCATTTAGTTGAGTTATTTTTTCTCATTTCATGTGCATGCTTGAGAAATTGATATTATGAAAACATCATATACAAGTATTATGATATGCTTAGAAGAGGAGAAGTTCAGAAATCTCATTTTTGGAATAATTTTTCAATAGGAGAAGCCTTTTAACCATTGTGATGGTCAATCGTCTCTTTTTTTCTCGTTTATTTACTCCACTTCAAAGCGATTATGATATTTTGTATGTGCTTATCAGATATATATGGGAGGCACTGTTGTCTTTGACCATTTTTGGTATCTTTTACAACTTTGCAGAACATAACAGAGGGCAGTATTTTGCCAATGCTAGTTCAAGAAAGTTTAAAGGCGCTACTAGGGCTTGGTGTGCTTTCTCTTGGAGGAAAATACATTCTTAGGAGAGTTTTTGAGGTTTGTTGAGTTTATTATTAAAGTGAGAAAAAGGGGGAAAAAAGACTCCCACTTTTCGTATTCTATAAAACTAACCTCGGTTTCTTAAGTTTTCAGGTTGTTGCCGAAACAAGGAGCTCAGAGGCCTTTGTTGCTCTCTGCTTGCTAACAGTTGCCGGGACTTCCCTTATGACCCAAGAGTTGGGCTTCAGTGATACGGTTTGATATGTATTCTCTATAGCAGATAATGTTTAAGATTGATGCATTTCAAGCCTTGTATCAAACTACATTCAATTTCGTTATGCAGCTTGGAGCATTTCTGGCTGGAGCATTACTGGCAGAAACAAATTTCCGGACACAGATCGAAGCTGATATACGACCATTTAGAGGCTTGCTACTTGGGTTATTTTTTGTGACTACTGGAACTTCAATTGACTTGCAGGTATGGTATAGTAACCATTTTAAGCAAGTATTACCCTTTAGTAACCATTTCAAGCAACTATGCTTTCTAGAAAGATTTGATGACATGAATTTATGTGGTTTTACCTACGAATGTGTAAATGCAGCTATCGCCGTAAGTAATGCATGCAGTGCCAGTATTGTTGCTTCCTGTTGTTTGATTTAATGCAGTTTATATTTGCTTCTTTTGCAGCTTCTTTACCGAGAGTGGCCGAGTATCCTTGCACTCTTGTCTGGTTTGATTGTCATCAAAACATTGATCATTACAGCAATAGGTCCTCGTGTTGGACTCACCTTGCAGGAAAGTGTAAGAGTGGGATTTCTTTTATCACAAGGAGGCGAGTTTGCATTTGTCGTTTTCTCTCTAGCTAACAGGTTCGTCAGAGCTCAATTCGATGGAGTAACTAGTCTCTTAAGTAGACACACTTGTTTTTATGCCTATAAAGTCTTCTGCCATTCTCGAGCAGCCTTGGAGTCCTACCTCTTGAGCTTAATAAGCTGCTTATTATTGTTGTGGTACTCTCGATGGCGTTAACCCCACTGCTTAATGAAGTTGGAAGAAGGGCTGCTGATTTCGTTGAAGACAAGTTTAATAAAGATGTATGTTCATGATAGTATTTCATTTCAGTTCCATTGATGACTATTTTTTGTATTCATCATCTTGCTTTGAATACGAATTTATCTGTGTGAACTTAAAGAAGAAATTTTCACAGGGCGATGAAGACGTGACAGTGAATTTCGATGCAAGTGAACCAGTTGTTATAATTGGCTTTGGGCAAATGGGACAGGTACATCCGTTATGACGCAGTAACAACAATTATTATTGTGTGGCCGCGACTCTATTTTAGTTTTTGATGTTTTTACTTGCAGGTACTCGCTAATTTTTTGTCAACTCCACTCGCTGCTGGAGTAGATGGTGACTTCATGGGATTACATTATATAGCTTTCGACCTCAATCTTTCTGTTGTAAAGGTATCCGAATTTCATTATGTAAACCGAGTATATACTATATCTTTACCGACTCGTCATGGTATTCAAAAGACATGTTACTGCATTTGCAGGCATCTAGAAAACTTGGTTTCCCGATTCTCTACGGAGACGGGTCACGTCCAGGTGTTTTGCAATCTGCTGGTATCAAGTCCCCGAAAGCTGTCATGATTATGTACCGAGGAAAAAATAGGACAGTTGAAGCTGTTCAAAGGCTTCGGCTTGCCTTCCCTGCGGTAATGCCTCTCTTTCTTGTTCTCACCGGCTTTGTGATTTGTACATATTACAATAAAATTTTGATGATAAAATACATACATACATAGTTCATACATACACACACATGTATATTCATTTGTCTGTAACAATGGTGCATTGGCTCTTGTTGTTCCCTTCACGTTCACCTGAAATTCATACCTCTAGTAGGCTCACTACTAGTTGCTACTGCTTTCTCCGATTCTTCTATGTTCTTTTCTTGTTTCGAAAGAGAAAGAAACTGTCCCCTGGCTGGACTGCTAATCTTCGGCTAAAACATGCTTTCGAGAAGGTTCCGATTTACGCAAGAGCTCAAGACCTCAAACATCTCTTAGACTTAAAAAAAGCCGGAGCAACCGATGCGATCTTAGAGAACACAGAGGTATCTACAAATTCTTTTTCCCCCTGCATTGCATTGTTATTACAAGGTTCAACTGTTATACTTCAGCTCCCTTACATCGTATTTATCCATGCAGACGAGCTTACAACTTGGATCCAAGCTTTTGAAAGGATTCGGTGTCATGTCCGATGACGTGACATTTCTGCGTCAGATTTTTCGAGATTCCATGGAGTTACAAGCCAAAGAAGAACTCAGCAGAACTGATGATCGAGAGCCAGATATTATGAAGCCACTGCAGGTACGCAGATGCTTTTTCCTATACAGTTTGATGAATGTAGTTGATTCTTTTACCATCATATTCTTACAGTCGGGCCATTGATGAACTTGATGAGTTTAACTTTGCTTAGGCGAAAATGGCCAAGGCCGAAGCGTCGACATCACCGATCGCATCTGACGATAATTTCACAATGAAAAGCCTGATAGATGGAGCTCAAGTTTCCAGGCTTGAAGGTGGTGTTGATCAGACGGATGAACTGTTAACCCCATCGGAAGGCGAATCATCGGAAAAAAACCTGACGGATATAACTAAACTACCCCTGTTTCAAGTGGCTGAAGTGGACTTAGAAAAGAACGACGGCATGCTTAATCGGTCTGAAAATCCGGAATCACAAGGTGTTTTATACGGTGAAAATAGATAACAGGGAATGGCGTTCTGGTAACATCACGGTGACGAAGTCAGGAATACAGTAACACCTAGTGGCGAACATTAGAAACAACAAAGCTTGAAAAGTTTCGCTTATGTTCAGTTTCGGTTTTCTGAAATCAAACCCCCCCCCCCCAACAAAAAAAATGTATACTTTATGAATATAATGCACAAGGAGCAATGATTCTTTTTTGTACATCCAACAGTTTCATTAAACCAACGGCGTTACAAGAACCCAATCCAGTGTTCCACTGTCCCCATAATCTTGTTTCACGCTCATTGTTTATGATTGGATAAAGTCAGCCCCACCTTTTTACCGATATGTTCGATCTCATCATTAAAATATCCGAAACAAACCGACCGAAAGGCCCACAGACTCTCTTCCCTGGTTTTCCCCGAAAACCTCTTGCTTCCCCTCTCTATAAAAGAGCCGACTGTCGATTTACTAGATTTGCTCATTTCTTTTTTTTTATTCCCGATTAAAGTTAATCTCTGATCATGGCGCCTACTGCTGCAATGTTGATTCTGCCCCATGTGGGTGAAACTACTCCACCGCCATTGGAGGTTAAGGTCTCTGCTTCGAAGTGGATAGCACTGGGAAAAAGCTTTCTGTTTCGAACAAAATCTGGGCTTAAGAGGGAAGAGCCTAAGATTGAGGTTGATCGTCTTCCTCTGCTGATTCTACCTTGGAAAGCAGGTTCCTTGAAGCCCTTGAACAACCTGATGGTAGAGAATATAGAATTAGAGATCGTGATATCATTTTGGTTCAGAGTATTTGACTCAAAGTTTGTAAATTCTTTGCTTAAATCGCTATCTGTTTATCACATATACTCTGTAATTGTCAACTTTTGTTATTACTATGGCAATTTGGTTCTTAGATACAAGAAAAAGGACTTTGATGTTTGAACATTGAACCCAAACATCCTTTTCTCAAATTCAGAACAACAGAATAATTTGAGCTCTGCAACAATGGCGGAATTGTGAAGGACTGAAAAAAATATTAAATATTTGTTTAGAATATATATATTTGGTCCTTATAAGCTATAATAAAATTCAACTCAAATTTTAATTCAAATCTGAGTTAATATCTGACATCAACCCTAAAATATATCTCATGGAGTACTGGAGAGTATGGTGGTGGTGATGGCCGAGGGACAAAAGGAAGACAAAAATATGGTTTTGCAAAACAATGAAGATAGAGATTGGTCTAAGCTTCCCAGTGACATCCTTAAATGCATACTGGAGAAATTTTATTGGTCGCATCAAATCCGAATACGTGGAGCTTGCAAGGATTGGTGGAACGTATCCCTCGATGGGATTCCCACCAATGATAAAGTATGGTTAATGACATGCCGATAGATGGTAAGAGAGTGATCGGTAGATGTAAGCTTAAGGACACCTCGTTGGACAAAAAGGTATACATCGACAAAGGCGTTAAGGGAGAAGATCGATTTATTTTCGGTTCAGCTCAATATCAGTCCAGTCGATAGCTCTTTTCCAAAACAAATCCGAGTACAGCTTTTGTATCAGATGTGTCTTCTTCTTGTACTCTCCTTTCACTAATGAGGTTCTTGAGCTGGCCAACACTCGGTGATTTGACGGCCACGTTTAACTTGAGTTCAGCAAGTTCAGAGTGCCTTGTTTTCAGTTTCTACAGATTTAAAGAAACGACTGGTATTAGCACATGTCGACCGGGTGATCTGAGTTGGAAGACGTGCTACCTCGTAGAACGTCATCCATATAGAAGCTGGTATGGCTCCTCGTTGAGTTCAACTTATTTAGACGGCTGTTTCTACTGTCTTTTTTTCAGGTGGCACACTAGACTTATTTGACATCGATAGTTGAGAATGGAGATCGCTTATGAAATGCTGGCGAGTCCCAGACCATGAGTATCAAATTGATGTTTCCAGCGAACAGGTAGCCGGTCGTAGGTGTCCATGTCTACCACATAGGCCCAAAATAGTTATGAAATTCAATCTTTCAGCCGAATGTTGGATTGAGAATTTGAACTTCGTAGAGATGGTAAGTACAGGTCTTACATCCTCATCACTATTTAAACCATTGGGAGAATCATCATCATCAACAACAAGTGATCATCATCATCTATATGCTTATTTGTATCCATCAGACGAAAAGCACCCGAGGGATTCGATATTGATAGAGCCTCCTGTCAATTGTGTTTGGAGAAGGCATCACTTGCTTAGTCCAAGCCAGATGCAAACATATACTATCTTATATTATATGATTTATATGCTTCATTGGTGGTAGATACTAGGAACTTGAGATTTCTTTTATTAGTCTAAGTCAGTTCTCTCTACATTTATCTTTTAAGCTTGTTATGTTTAAATTAAATACAATTTTAGAATTATTTTATTCGAATTGACTCGATTTCCCAACTCTTTGGAAGAAATCTCATCATTTTTAATAAGCACTACATGTTAAAAGGCCTTGATTCACACACACCACAAGAAACACCATCTTCCTTCTGGTAATTCTCGACTATGCAGCACATGGTCCTTTTTGTTGCTGTAATGGTCGAGTTCAACAGATGAACGTATTGTTCTGCCTGCTTATTGTTTGCAATACAAAAAAGAAGCAGAACCAAGAATATATATGCTTAAGACTTTCTTCGTGTATGCGCATGAATGTATAGCGTACATGTTCACTCTGTTGTAGTTATTGTGGCATATAACTTTCTTCGTGTATAACAAGACTAACCAACAAGACCTACCTTTTTCCGCCATATCTGATTTCGAGTCGCCTCGATTTGTAAATCTGTAGAATTCGAGCACGACAACAATTCTCTGTAAGTCTGAGATGCAGGAAACCATGCTTCCAAGTCATAGTTCTTGTCAGCAGCAGCAGCATTAAGAGCACCAGAAGCAATTACCACGATTTGATAAGGTGTTAACCCAATTATACCCCAAAATTACACTTGTAAATGAATTCAAGCAAGATCTTGAAAAATTGCATCTTGTAAATGAATTCATCAGTATCATTCTTGTAGCACAAATGTTACAGCTTAAATACAATAACTTAGATAGGAACTTGGAATTCCCTCAACACTACTGCTATCAAAATACTTCAAGCAAGCAAATAAAAAAAATCTTTAAAAGAAAAAGGGTGACAATGACCGAGACGATTATGATACATGTGCATTATGCTACACTCTTCGGCAGCTTTTCGGCGCTTGAAGGCTATGGAAGTTTGGCTCTTTTGGAATGGTTGTATGCTTTCTCCGCTGAGATGATGGCTTCTTTGCTAAGGAAGTTCCTTTCTCATTATGATCCGATGTTTCATTGGGCATTGTAGGTGATATTCCTTATTGCACTGATTTGAGCTGGCTTCTTCCTACTTGATGCTAGCCTGTAACAATTGGGAATATGATTTATAACTTTACAGAACGTACAGATTAATCTTCATTGATAACAAAGCCAAGGATGTTTCCAGATTGCTTACCCTCGTGGTCTCACTAGTTGTTTGACGGTTGGTGATTTAGTTTTCTCTAATCTGCCCTCGGATTTTTTAGCTGCCTTGTCTTGACCTTTTACCATCACTGATGAAAATGTCATTTTCTGATGCATAGGAACAATACGTTTTTGTGGAGTACAATAAGAAATCTTTGTTTCTGCCAATCTTTGTGATTTCTTCAAGCTAGAGGTCTTGATGGTATGCTACAAAGTACAATACCATAAGATAACTCAGCAAATTCCCTAGATGGGCAAGGAACAGATATGGAAAGCAAATAGAAAACCAACTTACTGGTTGATCTTGAAGTGTTATTGTATCTGATCCGTTGTCACTGTTTTCATTTATCTGTAATTCGGGGGGGGGGGGGTGACCATTAGTCTGGGGCTATGATTATTCCATGGTATAATGAGTCTAAGCAAGGCACTCACTTCCTGATGTTTCCTCGATGAATTTCCACCTTGGGATCCCGAAAGGTGTTTGTTTCTTTTAATGGTGCTTGAAGATGCTTCTTCTCCAAGTTTGCTTCCTTTAAGATTCCTCTTTCCTGAACAGCCAGAAAATTATCAGATAACATGGAAAAAATTATGCCTCTTTTCATCATTTCAATAATATCTACTCCATAAAAATGCATACATCAGTTCTAAGACGAAAAGGCTTGGGATTTGTAAGCTTTGGTTTTCTGTACTTCATCCCTGGAGCACCTTTATCTTTTCTCTCATTGTCTTATTCATTCCATTAGTACCCTGCATAATCAAGAACATTATAAATCAAATGGTGGCATACAAACTGTCAAGAAACAGACATTACACAAACAAATAATATGACTTTATTTATAAATAAGCTACCTTCTGAATATTTTTAGAAGTCTCGTGTCTCCCAAGAACATACTTTTTCACTGTCTTGCCCCTAGAACAATTCAATTGTCTGCAATTAATCGTAGTGCAAATTCAATGGTGAATGCAAGTGAATAATAATAAACAAAATTATGAAGGAAAAAAACAAGTCATGAATTCCATACCTATTTTCATCAGAAGCTGTTGTATTTTCCTTACTGTTTTCACTTACTCGGATATTAGATGCCAAAGCATTTTCTTTGTCATCATTCATTGTTGCTTCGGGGATTTCAATGTCGTTAGAACATGGTTCAATGTTCTCTTCATGGCTGCTGCTCTCATTAATTTCATTGTCCCCTTCAGACTCTGAAATGGAGGCCATCTTACTCCTAGAGGGAGATGAAATTTTGGTATTCTCGCTAACTGCTTGCTCCAAGCTATCTGAAGGACTCTCAACCAAGTCCTTTTCATCTGGTTTTCGATACATAGGAGCCTCGGACAACGGCAAGTCTTTGTTGCTGTTCTTTTTCTTCAAACGTTTTACAGATTTAGCTTCTTCATTCATCTGCTTCTGGCAATGCAAAGAATCATACAAGCGGCTTTTAACCTCTCTCCCTCTCAACTGCTTCCTTGGAACATCTAACGGTTTATTATTACACCTAGAGGGAGATGAAATTTTGGTATTCTCGCTAACTGCTTGCTCCAAGCTATCTGAAGGACTCTCAACCAAGTCCTTTTCATCTGGTTTTCGATACATAGGAGCCTCGGACAACAGCAAGTCTTTGTTGCTGTTCTTTTTCTTCAAACGTTTTACAGATTTAGCTTCCTCATTCATCTGCTTCTGGCAATGCAAAGAATCATACACGCGGCTTTTAACCTCTCTCCCTCTCAACTGTTTCCTTTGAACATCTAACGGTTTATTAATGCACCCCAATGCATTCTTCTTACTTCCATCATTAATCTCAAGCTTCTTCATCCCTGCGCATACCTTCCTTAACGAACTACTCCATTCTACAGACTTCTTCAACTTAACTACCTTCTTTGGAGAGTGAAACACTAAAGCCTTTGCCACCACTCTATCCTTTGGCACCTCAATTGTAGTTGGTTTCGGGTTTCGAACACTTTGAAAAGTACCGGGATTCAGTAGTCCTTTTTGGTTCCTCGGTGTAGTCAAGGCCTTAGTAGATGACTGCTTTGCTGCCTTCACATTTGGGGAACTTGAACCCTGCTTAGGAACATGTATAACTTTCACTTTGGCTTCACCCATCTTTTGTAAAATGGATGATATCATAGCCAATTTTGACACACTAGACTTTGAAGACTTGGCAGGAACTGTACGGGGGCATTCCAATTTTGACCTAAAATCACAGTAAAAGAAACAAATCAGTGAAGAAAACAAAGTTGTGAGTCTCAATGAAGAAAAACAGAAAGATTTCGATGACTATACCTTGAGTCTCTTTTGCCAAGAGCTTTTCGAAGCCCAACACTTGGACTCCTAGCTGCCATAACCTGAAAGATTCAATTGTTAAAGTTCAGCAATCACTTAAAAATATGAGCAGATGTGATTCATGTGAAGGGGGGAAAGGGGGCGAAGTTTTTACTAACCCTAAGTACAAAATTTTTATAAATTGCTTCAGAGTCCATTTCTTCTTCATGTTTTTGATCACATCCTGAGAAACAAGAACAAAGAATCACTGGGGCATAACAGCGAACACTTGTTTGTTTCAACCAAAAGTAATTGAACTCAAATACAAATTTAAACTTCATCTTATATACAAATCGATTATATCTCCAATTAAACACAAAACTCACCTACACGGAGGCAGAACCAGTAACGATCATCGTGTTCGGTGTGGCAACGATCAAGTGCGGAGAAGTCTACGAACTTCGGAGCCTCAATCTCCTCGTAGAAATCGTCGCCAATTACTTCTTCAGCGCCGGCATCATTGATCTGAAATTCGTCCATTTTTCAGTTGCCGTAGATCTAAGATCCGATGAAGAGGAGCGTAAACTAGCCGGTAGAGAGAGTTTGGCACTTAGTATTATCTCTTTTGTTCATTGGAAGCCGTTCCCCTGAGCCGATGTTTTAAATTTGTTGCAGGTTCTGAAACTAGCCGTTATGGACATTATCGTAATATAGTTTAAATCACAAGGGTGGTTTTGTAAACTAAAGATTGAATAATCAAATTTGTCATATAAAAGCAGTAGTTGAATAATTATATTCGAAGAACAAATTATTGTTAAATTGTTATTATACAATGAAAATAATATGAAAGTAATATAATATTTATGGAAGAAGAATAAAGACTAGAATGATAGAATTTTTAAATATAAAGAGTTAAATTTATTAAATTTATCAGATTTGGATTAAATTGAAAAAATGAATAAATTTCAAAGACAAAATTATTATTATATCAAATCATATCATTTATTTATTTAGTATTTAGCGATAGAATAATCTGTTTATAATAATATTTTAATTAAACGACTTATTTATAACTTTTAGAAGAAAAAAAAGTAATCAGTTGATTTTTACTAAACTCATAATTAAGTAATCAATTGACATTAACATGTATACATAATTGGTGACATTGTTAAATCTCATACATTGATAAAGTACAGGGACTGATAACAATTTGGACCAAAACTAAAAGTCAAACTTCAAATGGGCAAAAGAGTCCAAGGATGATGAAGCTAATGACAAAATTATGAACCTTTACCAGAACCATTAAACTATGGACGCCTGCCAAACTGAGCTTAAGAGGTCTCTAAGTTTGGCAGTAATGGCGTTCTACAATCACAATAAAAACAGAAAACAGAACCTTTCAGGAACCTAAAACACAAATCCTCTTCATTATATATAAAGTACCCTAAGCTTCCTTATTTCCCAAACCAATCCTCTTCATCATTCATCCATTGTTCTTTTCTTGTTCACTGATCTTCATATTATGGCTTACGAGTATGTAGTTGCAGTGATAGTTTCATTATTGGGGTTTGTTATTTTGTACAAGAGAATAACCAGCAAGGAAAAAGCTTCTTCTTCTGTGTTTGGAGAGGAAAATTGCGTAGAGATAACTGGAAATGTGGAGGTTGATGCCGGGAATACTACCGACGTTATCATTGTCGGCGCCGGAGTTGCCGGTGCTGCTCTTGCTTATACACTTGGAAAGGTCCCAACATCACTCATGTTCCCTTGATTACATCTTTTCTTTGATAAAACTTTCCATAATAGCATTGATGTACAAATATATTTATTTTGGATATTTACTTTGTATTTTCTATTGATAAATATGTATACATATATTCATTTTAGATATTTACTTTGTGTTTACTATTGATAATATATATATATTTTTGATTCAGGACTCACGGCGAGTGTGTGTGATCGAGAGGGACTTGAACGAGCCTGACAGGATTGTTGGCGAGCTTCTGCAACCAGGGGGATATCTTAAATTAATTGAATTGGGACTCGAAGGTATCCAAAGGCCCTGGTTGATCTGATCCATGTTTTGTTTATAAGGCTTCTTTGACATTGTATTCTTGTTCTTTCAGATTGCGTAGAACAGATTGATGCTCAAAGAGTTTACGGTTACGCTTTGTTCAAAGACGGGAAGAACACGAAGTTGTCGTATCCACTCAAAAACTTTCGATCCGATGTTGCAGGAAGAAGCTTTCATAATGGACGTTTCATTCAAAGGATGCGGCACAAAGCTGCAACTCTACCCAAGTAATGATATTCTGTTACTTCTGTTGTGCATGTTGTTATCTGAACCTCTTATTTTCGTAAAATATTCGTATTAGTTTCCTTTTCACAGTGTAAGTCTAGAACAAGGATCGGTCACATCTCTGTTAGAAGAAAAAGGGACTATCAAAGGGGTTCAGTACAAAACTAAGGGCGGTGAAGAGTTCACAGCCTATGCTCCCCTTACTATTGTATGCGACGGTGGTTTCTCGAATCTGCGGCGTGCTCTTTGTGACCCTAAGGTAAGGAATCTCTCATCTAGATCTTGCGTTAAGGAGTGGTGTCTGGTTGACAACATAAAAGATGATATTTTTCGATTCAGGTCGATGTCCCTTCTTGTTTTGTCGGTTTGATTCTGGAGAACTGTGAGCTTCCACATGCGAATCATGGACATGTTATATTGGCAGACCCTTCACCTATCTTGTTTTATCCTATTAGCAGCACAGAGGTTCGTTGCTTGGTCGACGTACCTGGCCAAAAAGTACCGTCTGTTTCGAACGGTGAGATGGCGCATTACTTGAAAACTACGGTGGCTCCTCAGGTACTTGTGTCTCTCGCTTATCGCTTCGGTTTATCTGTTACAAGTCGAATCATAGCATTTGATTCTGGTCTAACTTCTAACCATGTGGATTATGCATATCAGATACCTCCTGAACTGTACACTGCTTTTATCACAGCAGTCAATAAGGGGAACATAAGAAGCATGACAAATAGAAGCATGCCTGCAGCTCCACTGCCAACTCCCGGTGCACTTTTAATGGGGGACGCGTTCAATATGCGACATCCTTTGACCGGAGGAGGGATGACTGTTGCACTATCTGATATTGTTCTCCTAAGAGATCTTCTAAGACCACTCCACAATCTTCATGATGCATCTGCTCTTAGCAGATATCTCGAATCCTTTTATACCTTGCGGAAGGTAAGCTTCAAACACATTTGAAGTAAACACTTAATTCCGAAATCTAAAGAACGAGAACGATGTGCAGTTTTCCACACACTGAATGGTATTGGTTTATGATCTGCAGCCAGTGGCATCTACAATAAACACATTGGCTGGTGCCCTATACAAGGTTTTTAGTGTCTCACCTGATGCAGCAATGGAGGAGATGCGGGAAGCATGTTTCAACTATTTGAGCCTAGGAGGCTCATTTTCAACCGGACCTATATCTCTACTCTCCGGTCTAAATCCTCATCCCATAAGCCTAGTAATACATTTCTTTTCCGTGGCAATATATGGCGTTGGCCGTTTGTTACTTCCATTTCCTTCCCCAGCACGCATCTGGACTGGGGTTCGTCTAATTTCGGTCTGTATCTGATCTTCTAAATCTCATTGTGTTATATGATCTCGTTCTCGTTTCCTTGACTGCGTTTTCGATTATATTTCCTGCAGGGTGCATCAGGCATTATTTTCCCTATTATCAGGGCAGAAGGAATTAGACAAATGTTTTTCCCTGCAACTGTGCCAGCATATTACAGAGCTCCACCAGTTGATTAAATTGAGGGAACTATGAAAATTTCAGAACAAACCAATTGTTTCTACAAGCAAAAGAATTTCTATTTGCAGTTCCATTTTCTTCACTACCAAACACATAGTTGGATAATCTGCCACATTATTTTATTACTTTTCTAGCTAAGAAACAAGAACAGATGTACAATAGGAATCATGTTAGCTGTTTTCACATATCATGTTACACTTTCTTTTATCAAAGTTGGCATCACCAATATTGTGAACCAAGACTAGCAAGTTTCGGATTACAAATACAGCATCCTGTATTGCATTAAACGTATTCGAACATAATTTTACGGGAAAAAAGTATCTGATAAACACTGCTAGACACTAAACAGACGAATGGACTCTTTATGCTCGAACAAGAAACTAGATCTAGAAATTCCTACCAAATGCAAGCACTTATTTATATATCTGAAAAACCAGATTCAGTGAATGTTACAGGACAAATGCTTCTCATTCTTGGCATAGAATCCGATACGATATTATGAGTAATGTTACTAACAGAACAGAGAATAAATCATAAACCAGATGGCATTTCATCTCAGGACTAAAATCGAGGCAACGGAGTCAAATGCTATCGATTCAATTGTAAAGCTGCCTGAATCTTCTGCAGGCTTCCAAGACATTCTCCCTATGACCAAATGCGCTGACCCTAATGAAACCTTCACCGCCAGGTCCAAAACCACTTCCAGGAGTAGTGACAATGTGGGTCTTCTCGAGTATCTCACTGAACACATCCCAAGAGTTGCGGCCAGGGAAGTGGACCCACACGTATGGTGCATTCTGCCCTCCATACACTTTAAACCCAAGTGAGTTAAATGTCTCTACTATAATTTTGGTATTTTCTTTATAAAAACCAATCACCTCTTGCATTGCCTGCCGAGAAACAAATCCAAAATCAGGATGCTAGCATTCACAAAATATGTTTTGACAATAAAGCCAGGCAAGGACACTAACCTCAAGCCCTTCAGGTGAAAGGCAAGCCAAGCCACCAGCTTGGGAAATATTAGACGCACCATTAAAGCAAGTGCAAACAATACGGTTGAAGTCCTTGGCAACAGGAAATCCATCTGAGAACAGAAGCTGTTTCGGAACAACAGTCCAACCGAGACGAACTCCAGTAAATCCAGCATACTTACTAAAGGAAGCTGTTTCAATTGCAACCTAGAATACCAAAAAGGAAATTTACACGTCAAACATATAGTCAATCCAGAATTACCGCACTAGATAACAAGCCCGAGTATGAAAACATTGTTAACTGCAGAGTTACCTCTTTTGCTCCAGGAATTTCAAAGATAGAACGTGGGTTTTCATCTGACATATACAGGGCATATGCAGAATCATATACTATGATAGACCCATTTTCCTTTGCAAACTGAACTAATCGAGTCAATTGCTCTCTTGTTGCAGCAGCTCCAGTAGGATTGTTTGGTGAACAGAAGAATATGATATCTGGTCTGCCAACATTGGATAAATCAGGAAAGAACCCGTTCTCTGGTGTACACCTCATATACTCGATATTTGCAAACCTCTCAACATCCTTTTGAAACTGTCCAGTCTGGCCCATGATAACACTGGAATCTACATAAGCCTGCACATAATAGCAAAACTTAGAATGACAGAAAAACTCAGTCTTGTAAGAGACCCAGGCCTGACATAACAAGTACAAATATGAAAAGGCTGAGTGATGCCTTGTCTGAATAAAGAGCGTGACAGGAATATCTATATCAGAATTTCAAAAGTTCACCTCCCTTTCAAATAAACAAATTAAAAGTTTGTTCATCCAAGCTTCATACAATAGAGGACCAGACCAACCAAACATGATAGTTTGACATATGAATATGATAAATTGAAAAAGATTGTCACAATAAAACAACAAAGAAAAGTTACCGGGTATGATGGATCTTGCACTGCCATTGTAACATTAGATCCAAAAACAATCTGGCCCAGAATAAAATCAAAACCGATAAGATCAAGTTTAAATCAGTCATCAACTACTTCAAGAAGAGGTGAGGTAAAGTACTTTCAAAGAATAATTAAATCAAACCTGAAGGCGAGATATGTCACATTTAGCACCATCTGAGACAAATATATCATCCTCCTCAATGCCAAGGTTGCCATAAAATATTGAAGCAAGTGCAGCTCTCAATGCCTGCAGAAATTAACATTAAAGTTGTGACTTGAAACGTGGTCACATCTAACATAAGAAAATTCCTCTATAACATGAATGGACTAATTTATTGCCCCACTTAAATCCAATTTGGGCCTTTAGTTTGTAGTTGGCAAATGATGAGATATCCCCCCTCCACACACAAAAAACGAAATATGCATCTACTACTGATTAAACCAAACTACAACATTATTAAAGAGCTTTATTTTTGAAGTCAGGAATATTTATACTAAAGACTCAAAACGACATACTTTTTCACCTTGTTCAGCTCCATAACCACTGTAACCCTCCAGCGTAGACAATGCATGAGATCTCTGCCAAATAGAAAATAATACGATTGGTATCAGCTTAATCTCTTATACACTCGACCTTCGATTCAGGCACTACTTGGAAGCTTAAATTCTTTGCGCAAGAGTTATATTACATATTCTTGAATAGATTTTGAAGATGGTAGCAAGAAATATTGATTAGAAATAGAGATTCAAGCCTAAAAAAGGGCAAAAACAAGGAACAATTACCTTAGCCATTGCAGAAGTAATAACATCTGGAATAGGTTCAGTAGTATCACCAATTCCAAGGCTAATCACTTGTGCGTTTGGGTACTTGAGCAAGTGTGCAGCCCTTCTTCTGGCAACCTGTTATGATAAACATTCAAAAGAACTACTCTCAACAGCAAACAAATAAGCCTGGACATCGGACAAACAACTGGGAAAACTATGTCTTCTTATTTAAAAGATAACAGTACAATCAAAACCAAGCATTTTTGGAAACAGCACATGAAAAACATAATCTGTATCTAAAGGGAAAAGTTTATGAATAACACCAACCGCATCAAAGAAAAGGATTAGACTAATGAGAAGTACCACAGACCTCTGGAAACAGGTAACCAGCTTGAAGTTTGGCTATGTTCGCATTGCGAGAAACCTTTGTTTTGTAAGCTTCAAAACAAATAGCTCCATTTAGTCATATTCAAGTTTAGAAGTACTTGCAGAAAATAAAAATATCATCACCATCACCAAGTCATTTCTTCTACTACACATGAACTGTTGTTCTTAGTGAGATTAATAACCAGCTCAACCACTCAGTATTAGCTTTGAAGCAATGAAATTCAAGTTTCCACATACCCAAAAAATTGCAATAATAATTAAAAAAGAACAAGAATAATCACCAGTCTGTTGTTCTTGAGGAGTAGTTATACATTTAACTATACGGAGGCTTTTCACTGAAACATTCTGGGTTCTGCTGCATTATTCCAACAAAGAAAAAACCCAATAAAATCAACAATTGAAATGATAAAAAGAAAGAGAAGTGGCATTTTGTTTTCTCAAAAACCAAACAGAAACAAGAAAATCAAAAGTACAACATTAAAAAAATATACCTTGAATTGAAACTGGTTGGAGCCAAGAAAGCAGAGGAAGACGAAGAAATCATTGAAGTTGATAGATTGTTAATCAGAGACATCTTTCAGATTTCCAACCCTTCTTTCCTCCAAAAATACTGGAAAAAGCTGCTTCTTTTTTATGCGGCCAAAAATACAAAAACGTGACGGCTTTTCGGTTCTAAGCCAAACCACAGAGATAATTAAAACCCTAGCATTCGCGCCTCTGGTCAACGTAGTCATAAATTATTCTCACTTAGTCATCTTATGCCACGTCTTGTGGGACCCGTTTCTTTGTCTTGTTATTATGCGAAATGTCATTTAACTTTAGAGTTTATATCGATTTTACCACTAAATTTTAAATTAATTCGGTTTTAGTATTAAATCTTAGTTCAGGGTTCAATTAAAGCTTGTCGTTAAATTATTAATAGTTGAATGATGCGACAGTTCTGGTGTTGATGTAGAAGTTTAAAAGTATTTTAATTTTAATTTATCATCTTCTTTATTAAAATTAAAAAATTCACCTCATTTTTAATTATAATAAAAAATCATCATTTTTTATGTTCTTTATGATCACATTAGACACTACTGAATTCATCTCATCTTCTTCTACCATTTTATTAAATTAGTTTTCCTAAATAACTTACGAAATTAAAAAAAAAGTCGTTATTTTTAAAATTTTGAGGGTTTTAATATTTGGGGGTTGGGTATTTGTTCGAAAATAAGAACAACAATAAGCATTTATACCTTAAAATTAATCTCATTGGACGACCATCAAAAGAAATTGAAACATTAGAATATTAAATTTTTAAAAGAACTTTTATCAGTTTTAAGTAAATTTTATCAAGAAGTAATACGAGAATAAGAAAATGAATTAAATGTGAATATTTTAATGAAAATGTTAGGGTAAACTACACTGGAGACCACTAAATTATGATAAAAAATCAATTTGACCATCGAACTTTCATTTGAATCAATCAGACACCCAACTATTTAATTGATTCAATCAAACCACCGACCATTAATTTTTAATAGATGTGGTGACACGTCCATTAATAAAATTGACATAATTATATTTTTTGTCCTTAATATTTACATATTCTATCAATTTAATCACTATTTTAATTCAATTAAATAAATTTAATTATCCATTAGAATGTGACATGTGTCAATACATGATTGGAAGGTTTTATTTATAAATTTTAAATTATTTAATTAAATAATTTTTCTAACAATCAGGCGGTGATAAAGGGTGCTCAAGGGGAATCAAATCACGGTCTTGAGGGATAGAGCAACAGGCGCCCAAACCATTAGGTCAAAGGTCTCAAATGGTTTAAAGTTACAACAATTTGTATTTATCCTTTAAAGGGTTGTTAAGGATAAAAAAAATAAACAAATTATTTGTTTAAATAAATTATTAAAAAATTAAATAAATGATTCACTGCTATTTATTATTTAAATTAATTGTAAACTATTTTTTTAAAATTAAAAAAATATTCCATTGTTATATAAATTAAAAAAATTGGTTAATTTGAAATTAATCGAATTAACAGAAATTTGTTCGGTTAATAATTTTCAAATAAATTTCGGTTCAGTTATTGGGTAAAGGTTTGTTAATGATAAAAGATTAAACAAATTATTTTTAAAGTTTAAAAATTTGTCGTGTAATTATAAATTAGTCTAATTAAAATTTTAGATTTTTTTCAATATTCTTGAGTGTAATTATAAAGGTTTGCTAAAAAAAATTTAACATATTAACAACGCGCACATACCCTACAAACGTAGCTAATCAAACCCCGAATCTCTAAGAAAAATAACACTCTCTTTTACTATTAAGGTCATTTGATATATTCAAATATTTATAATTCATTATAGCCTCTCAATATAAACCCTAAATTTATCTATGATAAATAATATTATATTTTAATACATATCAATATGTTAATATCTGATCTATTAATTAATCGATATCTATCTTGGTCTCTAAAATGAACGATTTAGTTTTGTAGTCCGTTAAGAAATCATGTAATTATAAATTAGTCTAATTGAAAAACCATACTTTTTTTAATAATTTAAGGTAATTACAAAGTAGTATATGTTTAAAAAAAAATTAACATATTTACAACGTACGTACATCCTACAAATATAACTGCTCGAATCCAAAACATCTAAGAAGAAGAATATTCTTTTTTACCACCGAAGTCATTTGATGAGTTCCAATATTTATAACTCATTAGTCTCTCAACGAAAATTCTAACTTTGTCCATGGAAAATGATATTACATTTAATTAATATATCTATACGTTGGCATGTGATCTATTAATTGATTAATTAGAATTAGATACTACATAAACTCATCATGAGAAACGATCCCATAAATTCAATTTACTCTACTCATAACGACGTGACTTAAACTTTTAATTTTACTTAAAAAAATCTAATATTTTATTCAATTAAACCAACTAATTATCGATAATTTCATATTATACTTTAGTGACACAATCCAATATATATTGACTCGGTCGTGACAAGTGACCACTATTAAGGTTGAATAATTTTCATTTTAAATCGAATTGGTATTAATTTTTGAAATTTTAATTTTTTATTTAATTTTAATTTTAACATAACTTAATTAGATTCGATTATACTTAATTTAATATAGTGAAAATATTATACTTAAATAAAACATGGGTGAAACAAAAACTCGAACAACCCAATCTATGATCATCCTAAATCTGATCAATGTGTCTCTATAAATGTCATTATCATTTATTTATTATATTTATTAAGTTTAATTTTATTAATTTTTTGTATTGACTTGTCAAATTTTCATGACATACACAATTTGAAGATGAAAACAATGATACTGTTTGTCTTAAGCGAAAATTATCAGCAATAATTTAGGAGTGAAATCAACCAAGAAAGGAAACTAAAAGATTAATTGCACAAAACATCTTATGATAGTGACATAGATTGTAAATTGACCACAAATTTTAAAATATTTCAATTAAGCCATCAAAATATAATACTAATTAGATCATTCTATTGACTTAGGTGTTGGACCTGATAAATAATTGTTCAAATATAACACGAAATACGTTTATAAATCAAAGTTTAGAGATGTGTATATGTATTGTATGGATAGTTTAGTTACTGTGTATTAAATAATTAGGTTGTTTGCTTTAAACATGCTTCCATAAGGTCCGAACTAACCTTTATCTCTCACGTTAACAGCTAAACTAATGGAAAGATTTAATTGATTAAATCTGATATTCTGAGGACATAAATGAATTATTTAAAATTTAAGGATTAATTTAAAACTGGATACACAGTGTAAGGATGTGTGATGAAATTAACTCGAAGCTAAAATAATTTTTCGTGGGAGCAAGGGACTGAAATGCAAATCTCGGCGGCCAGAAGCCCAGAAGAATAGTGACAAGTGGGTGTGTGTGAGGGGAGGTTCGTCTTGGATCCAGGAGAGGGCAGTGAGAAGAACCGTGAAAGACTTCTCCTTTGCATCTCTCTCTCTCTCTCACTTGTAACTTTTTATTTTCTCCAGGTAATTTACTTGCTTTACCATCATCCTTTTAACTTGTTCCTTCAGTTTTTGTTTGAAACTTGTAAAGCAACTTCCTTGTTTGTAATCGCAGCATGATTTGCATCTTTAGATTCTTGTTTCTGCTATTTTTGGGGACACGGGTCTCTAAATTTTGAGATTTGTTGTTGCTTCACTGTGCTATTTTGCTTCTTAGTCAGGGCTTCCTTGGGGTTTTCCTTTCATTTGCTGGGTGCTATAGCTTGTGATGTGGATTTGAAGTAGGCGTGGTTAGATTTTTGTTTATACATATAATGAGAAACAATGGGTTTTGCTTCATTGGAAGTGAAAGTGGAAGTGTTAGTTTCCCTGATATGTTTTATGCAACCTAAGTATTTACCCCTAGTTGAGCTTCTTTCATATGCTAAAGCATTCTTTATACCATATGAGACGGTAAAAGAGGTTTATGTTAGATCCCAGTTCATGTTATTGAATGCCATTCATCTTGCTAAGAGTAAGACAATGAGGGAAGAAAAATAATCGGTATTAGTTGAGGGTTCCGGTCTTACCTCTTTTATACCATATGGTATTGTTAAGTGTGATGGCTTGTTGCCAACAAGCCACTGCTTCAGTTGCAAGACTTGGTCTGAATTTCAAGTCTGTCGGCACCAAGTTGAGGGTTCCGGCCTTGTTACTGTGAACCCATCCCCTGTCACAAGTAGTTGTAGGATTTGTAATGCTCGTTCTATGTTTCTATCACTAGTTAATAAGGTTAGAAAACAGCCAGTTTCCAGTATTTAACAAAAGAATCTAACTTGACAGGTTTCCAAAAGGTGCTAAACTTTGTCTGTTCTTTTGATTTTTTTCACGTCATGTTACTTCTTGAAGGGCGCACTTTCATTCTTAAGAGATCATGTTGAAATCCGAAACCGGACATGTGATTTTGTTTGTCTGTTTGACCTCCTTTGTTTCGACTCCTATTTTTGCAATTAATTCAAGAGCAAGTGCACTGTTACTATAAGAATTTTGAGGATGCCCCAAATTGATCTCAACTAGTTGTGTTATTGTGGTCTTAAAGTTCATATTTTCTTCATCACTATGGTCTTTAAGCTTTGAAAATATAGACGTAGAATGTTGATTGTGTTGTTTCTGAATTGGTTTTATGTCAAAGATATTGCTGAGCATTTTTGGATACCTTATAATTTAGCATCCAGGTATGATTTTGGAACTCGAGTATGGATGAAAATTACTTTTTGAAGAGAAAGTGCAACTTTTAGTTACAACCATTCTGTAGACATGCAATTTGTTTTTCTTGAATGGTTAATTAGTCCTTTTAATCATTTTCAGTCGCCTGATATATACATATATAACACGATAAAGGAAATCGGTGTTCGAGATCGTTCGATTTCCACCATGTTCAAGAAGACGTCTAGCCGAAACCAAAGATCGAAGGGTATCAGGATGAAACATGTCCTTCAGGTTTGTCTGCTACTTGGGGTCTGTTTCTGGTTAATCTACCAGGTCAAGCATTCCCATGATAAGAGAAAAGAATTTGATGAGAAAGAAACTAAAGTTTCTGTGAAAGAACAATCCGATGATTTGATTGTAAAGTTTGGTAGGAAAGACCTTCCTCGTGTGCAGGAAGCATCTAAGAGCTACAGACATGCGGAAGAAGAGGAAGAAGAAAGTGCAATAGAGGGTGAAAATGAACATGATGAACGGGAAGAGAAACCTAAGAGGCTTGACGAAGAGGAACATGAAGGAGCTAGCAAACACGAAGAAGAGGAGCAGCAGGAAGAAGGAAGCAAACACGAAGAAGAAGAAGAGGCGGAAGAAGTGCGGGGAGATGAAGGCAGCAAACGTGATGACGAAGAGCAAGAAGCTGAAGTTAAGGATGAAGAAGCAGAAGATGAAGGAAAAGGAGATGATGAGGTCGATGAAAACGAGCAAGAGAGAGCTGATGCTGAAGTTGGCAATGAAGAAGAATTAATGGATGAGGAGAAAGAGAGAGAAGCCGAGGGCGATGATAAAGAGAATGAGGAAAAAGAAAATGATGAAAAAGAGGGTCAAGACGAAAGTGAGCATTCAGCAAATGATCAGAATCTTAATGGAGATGACAGGGAGGCACATGAGGCGAGAGAGGTGCATTACAGGGCTGATGATGCGTCCAGTGCTGTGTCCCACGACACACAAATTGTTAGCTCTGGGTCTGATAAATTAGAAACGGAAAATTCAAGTGACAACTTAACAAGGAATGTTTTGGAGCAGGAAAGCAAAACCAATGCTACCGAGAAATCCAATGGTGATGAGAACAAGTCTGAAGCGAAGGATGATGAAGGTAAATACTCTGAAGGAGGTAGGTCCTCTAATAATGATGAAAACAAGTCGGAAGTGAAGGTCAATGAAGGTAATCACTCCGAAAGTGATAATTCCTTGAATGTGACGTACACTAAAGAAAATGATCATGAGACTGGATCAGCCAACTCTGAGCATGTCTCTCCTCCAAATACAACAAACACAACTGACTTTGTTGACCAAGCAAGCATTAACTCTACAGAAGTTAGTAAAGAAACAGGCAACATGGATTCAAAAGCGAACACAGAAATGCCGGGTTCACTGCAGAATGGGACTGCAGCTCAAGGTACAACAGAATCCTCAAATTCATCAACCAATACAGGGTCTGGCATGTCAGACGATAATCCCAGGATAAATTCAACAGCCAAAGGGCACAATTCTGAGTCTTCCACGACTAAGGAGAATACAGATTCAACACAGAATGAGAAACAAGAAGGTGACGATGAATCAAGGGGAGCAGATGAAAGCTCAGACACTTCCATATCTATTGAGACTGTGGATGGAGGTCACAATGACCCCATTGATTCTACCGACAATTTGGTTACCCAAGAACAGAAAGATGCTGCTGTTGATCTTAGTACATTACCGGATATGACAACAGAAGGGAGCAACCATGAAGATACTGTTGCTGAATGAAAATCTGATTTGTGTGGCTGTTCAATTCTTTTGAAATGCTTTAAAACTGCTATGTTTGCACTTTTTTTTGTTGTTGGAAAAACTATGTTTGCACTCTATTTTGATACGCAGGCACTGTTTTTAGAGAATACGGTTTCAACTTGGAAGTCGAAATGTAGACTATATATGATGTTGTCAGTGGATGCAATCTGTATAATTTATGGCAAGTTCCTCTATGTCAATACTCTTTCTTAAACTTCAATTACCCTTTACAGGTCCATTGTGTCATCCTGAAATTTTATTTACGTCTATCCTGTACAAAAAAATTGTGTTGTTAATATATATATACTCACTCTAATAAAGATATTTCTAAATCTGTCATTGATTGGTGATAATGGTTCTATAAAGAGGTACAGAGTAGATAAACTCAGGATGATGACGAATGTTGAGAGAGGCTGAGAGTCCGAGACCTTTTCTTCCAGCCTTGCATGCTGGTGTAGGTATAAGGTGATGATGAGTATACGTAGGCATACCAATGATCTTGTCAAGTGATCGTAGTTGACTAGAATATATGGAATTATGAAGGTTTCAAGAAACTTAAGGGGCTTTGATAGACAGAATGATAACAAAAGTATGATTTACAGAAAAATTTCAAAAGAAATACAAAAATATTTAATTGAGAAATGACCAGATACAGCACAAAGTGCAAGTGAGGAGAGTCCAGATGCCAAATGTCCTTCCATGGACTTGTGTCACTGTTAAAAAGGTAAAATCATAAGACATGATTATAGTGAAAACTATGAGATCACAGAGATGCAGATGAGATGTTTACAGAGGAAGAAGAAACTGCCAACTAGCTATACATTGGGATTTGGAGTAGACGCCACGGTGAAGCTTCTTTATGCTAAAGTAACCGAGCCGAACTGAGTCTAGCCCAAGTGAAACCACCAGTATCAGCCACCAACTCAGAGTTCAAATATATTTTTCCAATAAAAGCTTGTTTTATTACTCGCTTCATCTGATATTCCTATCTACGTTTATTAATGTGAAAACGCCACTTGTGTTTAAATTTAATTGTAGGTTGATGAACAAAAATCAACAAATGATACCTAATTAAGGAATTATTGTTGTTAAATTTAGGTATGTTTTGTTTCATCTTTCACCTAATTTCACTATGGAATTATAGTCTTGAAAACATTACCCTTGTGTGCAGCTGAGATAAAAGTAGGTGTGCTCGTGCATTTATCAGTACCCTATCTCTCTTATCTATGCAACTACGAAAATGGATGTACTTCAATCCAACACATGCATATGTACAACAAAGTATATTGAGTAAACTACCTATTAAGTCATTGGTTTATTTTTTTTATTTCTGTTTTAATCATTCAATTAATTTTTTCCTTTTTTCAATTCTGTTCATCCAACGAGTCTTAGTATAATAACAACATTAGTTTTCATATTTATACATTCTATCAATTAGATCTTAATTTAAAATGATCTATCAAATATTTAGATTAAACCTCAATATTCTCATCCTCCTTCCTTTGCATCAACCCTTCCTTTTTCTTAATATTTAGATTAAACCTTAATATTCTCATCCTCCTTTCCTTTGCATCAACCCTTATTTTTTCCTATGTAACAACCCTAAATCCATAAAAATATTGAATGTAGAATATGGGGAAATTTATCAATAATTCATTCAATAAACAAAAATCCTATCTTATTTAATTTTTTTTGGGATTTAGGGTTGTTGAAGAGGAGAAAGAGAAGGATTGATATAAAGAAATGAGGATGAGAAAATTGTGGGTTGGTCTAAATATTTGATGGGTTGAAAGTCTTTGAATATATATTATCTTGTATTCACCTCGAATTTATTAAAAAAATTATTATAGTAGGACATGTCACCATTTTCGTTAGTTTTTTAGAATATTATTTAAAACAAAAATAAAACGTTAGATGTGATTTTGAAAAAATAATTAAATGATTAAAATAAAAATATAAGAATAAACGAGTGACCAAATAGATAATTACCCATATATATTGTACAAACATCAAAGATAAAAGTAGGGGGAATCTGTAATCACAACAAGGAATTAAAAATGGGGAAAATATGCAGGCTTGTCACTCCGCACTGTACAAAACTAACAGTCGAAAGTCCAGCTCAAAGACTGCTGTTAGTTATCTGCCAAAAGAATCATCCAAAAAAAAAAAAAAACCCTAACAGAACCACATCCGATCAGTTCTACCACAGGAACTGACCTAAAAACGACAAAGTCCCACTACATTAAACGACAAAATTCTGAGTTTGCTGCCTCAGCTCTTTCCTAAGCTTTGTAGAGAAAGACAGACAGGCATCCATGCTTAGATCCATGGCCGCTGCCAATGCCACAAAAGCTGCTGCATCCTCCGTGCATGTCACGTGATTCACTCCTACTTCCACTTCCGGTTCACTGCACTTCCCCACTCCTTCCACCATTGACGACATCACGAACCCTCCCGACCTGAACGATTTCTGCGGCGAGAGGGATGTCCAGAACCCGAAGTCCGACCCTGATCCGGATCCCGGTCTTGACCCTGAGGTGCTTGACCCGAAGTCACCGCTGCTTTGTGGGGTTATCGATGGTGTTGTTGCTACGTAGGTTGTTGTCGTGTCTATGGTGAATTTCCCGCCGTGTTTGGTGCTGATGGTGGAAGTGGCAATCGTGGTGGTTGCGTTTGTGGTGGCTATATCGTCGTGGAAGATATCGAATCGGTATCCTAAGGCGTCGGTGAAACCTGGCTCACTCCAGGCTTCGAGACGACCCCATGGCTTCCAGGTTCCACAACCGGGACGGAGAATTAGCCATGCTCCTGGGTTGGATCGGGTGACCCTGTCGGAGCCAGGAGATGGCACGAACGGTGTCACCATTGATGCCATCGCTACGGGAGAGCCAGAGAGGTTGTGGATTGTAATCGACCATCCTTTTCGTTCTTTGAAGAACTGATCTTTATCAGATTTCAAAGAAGGCAACCAATTCCTGGAAGTTTTTGATTCAAACAAAGATGATCTGCACAACAACAAAACACATTCAAAACTAGTTCTTTTAGTTCTGTCCTGAATCTTACTACTAACCAAAACAAGACTAACCTTGATCCCAAGTTTCGGTCGCCGGAGTTTTTGAAACCAAACTTGCAGGTGAATACTGCCTGTTTAAGACTTCCTTGAACCTGGAAAACCTGAGGACTACACTCAGGCTCCCCACCGAACTTGAACACGAATCTCGGGTCCGGTTCGGTTCTAACAGTTAAACTCAACTTGGGAGATGATCCATCCTTGTTGCTTTTATTCCGGCCTATAGTAATCCATCCATTGTGAACCACACATGGCCTGGATTCAGCTCCACGTAGATCCAATGGCACCGAAACTTTCCCCAACAACTTCTTATAAGGCAATCCACAAGTGCTTCCATTAGGACAAGCGTAAATCATGATCGAAACATTACACGATGATGAACCCTTTATGATTCTATCGATCTCAGACTTACCAAGACTAAAACAAGCAGCCACAGATTTCTGCAAAGAAGAAGAACAATTGTTGCCGTCTTGTTGGGACACGATAAATGGGATCGTAGCCACTTGATGGGGGAAGTTGCTGAGTTTAATACTGAAAAAATATGGAGAAGTAGAAGGGTGGATTCTGGAGAGTGAGGTGTTTGTCGATGGTGGGAATTTCAAGGCAAAATTACCCACCAGGATCCTTACAAAAGGGCAGGGATCCATTTAGGACTTTGGGTATCTTCTTCTTCTTCACTTCAATGGAGGATAGGTTTCAAAATAAAGGGGTCTGCAGGCCAAACGTAAACAAAAAGGAAAGTTGAAGAGAGTGAGAAAACAGGCTGTAACACTGGGATGCAGGCATTCACCTTATATTTCTGTGAACAGCTAAGCTACATAAGACATTGCTTAGTCAAAAAGAAAGGTTAAAACTTTAACAAATTAATGAGTGATTGAAAAGCAGATAAACATTAGATTTGACAGTGAAGATGAAAGCAGTAATTTCTCTACATACATGAGGAATGGATAAGAGTTTGTATGAGCTGGCTCATATAATGCATGCGCACGTACATACAATGAACAATATGCCAGGCAGGAGATGGAGCATCGATGTTCGAAAACTAGCCTATTCATTTGTCCTTTCCCCCCTTCCTATCTTTGTCGTTTCTAGTTAATCGTATGATTAATTTACATCAAACAATAATATAATCTAATAGAGGGGAACGTCCAGTGGAGAGTGGGAGGGTGTGGGGCACTGGCGGTTCCAAAAGTGAAGTGGTTCACAGCACAGCCTGGGGACATTGGAATCAAATACTACTCCATAAACAGAACACAGCTATCAGACGGTCCGACTCCATACAATCGCATTTGATGAGGACCCTTAGAGACGGAGCAAAAGCTGAATTTGTTGATTAAACCCTAGTCTTCTTCACATCATCACATATTGAACAAGGTTGACTGCACGTGCAAATGGTGTGCTACCATTGGGAACAAGACAAGAAACAAAGATTGTTAAAGACTTTAGTTAAAATAATTCTTAAATTATTCATTATAATACTTTAATCGAAATTATCAATCACAACCAAATTAAGTTTATTTATATTATTAAATAATTATTTAGTCATTGTCCTAAGCTATCTTTATTGTACTAATTAAGTTTAGTTTGTATGATTAATCCATGATTTTGTAGGTTACCAAAATCTTTATCCTTAATGTATGATCACCATGCAACTAAAAGATATGCGTTTGATCTTCGAATGATAACAAAAAGAAAAGGATTCATTTGGGAGTTAAAAAATCTTATTACATTGATTCGTGATTGATGAACCTCAGCCACATGATGTAATTAGTGGCATTTAAGGCAAGTTCGTCGTCATGGACATGCACAATATCTTCGGACAGTTTAGACAACATTGTCTTCTCCAATGATCACTCAAAACCAAACACCAAATTTTTCACCGGAATCTTTCCGGCACTCTAGTGCCACAGCTGCTCACGGCAGATATGGAGGAGGAACCTGTTTCCGAAAACTTAGGTTTTTCCTCGAACTTTGCTCACAACTCTAAATATCTCGTTGCTCGAACTCACTTTCCGGCGAATTTCGGGTCATTTTAGGGAAAATATTCCATCACATACAAAATATTTACAGGGCTCTTATTATCATATACTAATTTCATAACCAAATCAAATACAAACATAAAACCAAACACACTGTGACAAAAATCTTTGTTTATTCCAAACGAAAGCACTCTTAAATTACTTAGAAGAATGCATGTCCAAATCCAGGAGGACAAGGATTGTATCCTTCGGGATTGGGGTTGAATCCAGGAGGTATCGTATTAGGAGGAGCATTGTATCCTTGAGGCATCATGTTCGGGTCGAAATCGATGTTATTCGGAAACATCCCTGTACTCGAACTCCCCATGAAAAACTGCTGGGAAATCGTGGTCTGAATACGAAGCTTCTCCACTTGCTTTGCCACATTCTTCTTCAACTCCTCTAACGCCGATTTCAGCTGCTGGAGAAGCGGCAGACTAAGTTCCTCGACGGGCGCCTCCCACCAGTACTGCCCCTGGCTTGCTCTTCTCAGTTGGCTCAGCTCTTCGCCGTGCCTTTTTTCGACTTCGGTTTGGCTCACCAACTGTGACAAAAGCGAGTATTAATCAAACCAACACACATGTAACGAGAATTAGGCACGGATTGTAACCAGACCTCACTAAGCTGCATGTTGAGTTCGCGAACATGCGCGTTACGATGAGCGTCCATGATATACAGAGTGCTCGAATTATCCGGAGGGTTGCCGTTGACATACCAATCAATAGCATTACGGATCTCGGGATGACCAAAGGAGAAAACTTTATTCCCCGGCGAAAAGACGATGATACCGATTTCGACACCGCAAAGTGTGCAGAGTTCACTAGCCTTTTTAAAAAGACCAGAACGCCGTTTCGAGAAGGTCACTTGGAGATTGCTATTGTTCTTCATCTTCACCATCTCTACCTTTTGACGGCCTAAGCTCTTCTTCCCCATGATTTCCAGAAATTTGCAGAAAGAAGACAGTGAATTGGAGTTGCAATTTATTGGAAAGGAGAAGATTAGTGTTAGATATGGCTCATAAATATACCAGTAAAGAGGACAGGAGATGGAGCGGAGTGAGCGAAGCGAACATCAACTGTCCTTACAAAGAAAGTCTCGTTGTGGGGTTACAAATTATGTGGGTTGGGGGTGCGGGGGCTCCGCCCCCGCGGTACGGTACAGGTTGATTTTGTAATTATGTACCAGGTTTTCTATTATAAATAGAGATGAACCTAGACCTAAAATATCATTGAATAAAATTCTAGCGCCGCCTAGGCACCGAGGACGTAAGCACATTGCCGAACCTCGTAAAATTCTCGTGTTCTTTTGTTTTCTTTACCCGTTTTCATCAACAATTGGTATCAGATGTCAGGAGCAAAATTCGAAGTCGCGAAATTCGATGGTCAGGGTAACTTCGGATTATGGCAAACGAGGGTGAAGGATCTATTGGCGCAGCAAGGGATCTTGAAGGCTTTGCGACCTACAAAGCCGGCGTCGATGGATGAGGAAGATTGGGAAGAATTGCAGTAGCGAGCGGCAGGAACCATACGATTATGCTTGGCGGACGAGGTCATGTATCACGTCATGCATCTATCGTCTCCAGACGAAATTTGGAGGAAGTTGGAAAGTCAGTTTATGTCCAAATCCTTAACGACAAAACTGTATCTGAAGCAGCGGTTGTATGGGATGAAGATGCAGGACGATCACGATTTGGCGCAACACGTGAATGTCTTCAATCAAATCGTTTCTGATCTGGCTCGGCTTGATGTGAAAATTGAGGATGAAGACAGAGCGATGATTCTGTTGTGTTCGTTGCCTTCCTCTTACGAACACATGGTGACTACTCTTACATATGGGAAAGAGACTATCAACGTTGAGGAGATTACTGCAGCCTTGTTGGCTCACAACCAGCGGAAGCAGAATGCAGGGGAAAGCTCTCAAGACGATAGCTTATATGTCAAGGGTAATCGAGATCGTGGACAGAAGCCAGAGAAGGTAGGGTCCGGGAAGCGGAATTCCAGATACAAATCCAGGGATAAGAAGACGATTCACTGTTACAAGTGCAAGGAGGCGGGACATATGAAGCGAGACTGTCCAAAGTTGAAAAAGCAGACTGATGAGAAGCGTGATGGCTCATCCAAGTCTGTGAACGTGGTCGAGGATGATACTTCTGATTGCAGTGAGGGTGATATGCTTTCTATTTCAACGACACAATTGACAGATGCTTGGATTCTTGATTCTGGATGTTCTTATCACATCACGCCAAATAGGGAATGGTTTTCGACATATAGGCCGGTTAATTCTGGTTCGGTTTATTTGGGTGATGATCGATGTTGCAATATTGTTGGTATTGGTGATGTCAGAATTAAGATGCACGATGGCTCCGTTCGGACGTTGAGTGGTGTTCGACATATCCCAGACTTGAAGAAGAATTTGATTTCCTTGGGCACTTTGCACAAGAATGGTTTTATCCCTAAGGCTGACGAGGATAGGGAAACCATTCGGATTGTTAAAGGAGCATTGACTGTGATGAAAGGCAAGATGACTGCAGGGAATATCTACAGATTGTTAGGGAGTACCGTTGCAGGTGGAGTTCACTCTGTTGAGTCCTGTGATGATACGACAAACTTGTGGCATATGCGCCTTGCTCATCTTAGTGAACGTGGTATGGCAGAATTACACAAGAGAAACTTGTTGCATGGTGTCAAAAAGCTGTAAGCTCGATTTTTGCAAGTATTGTTCTTGGTAAACAGACTAAAGTCCGTTTCAAGACTGCGAAGCACACAACTCAAGGGATTCTTGATTATGTGCATTCTGATGTATGGGGGCCTTCCACGACATCGTCTTTGGGTGGATCTAGGTACTATGTTACTTTTATTGATGATTTTTCACGGAAAGTTTGGGTGTATTTTTGAAACAGAAATCTGAAGTTTTTGAGAAGTTCAAGCTGTGGAAAGCTGAGTAGAAAACCAAACAGGACGAAAAATCAAGTTTGCGGTCTGACAATGGTACGGAGTACACAGATTCACAGTTCCTACAATTCTGTAAGGAGCATGGGATTCAGAGGCTTTTACAGTGCGCAAGACACCACAACAGAATGGTGTTGCGGAACGAATGAACAGGTCGTTGAATGAAAGAGCCAGATGTTTGCGGTTGAATGCGAGGCTTCCCAAACACTTCTGGGCTGAGGCTGTTAACATGGCGTGTTACCTTATCAACAGATCGCCAAGGGCATCACTGGCTGGGAAAGTTGCAGAAGAGGTATGGACTGGTCATGATGTTAGTTTTGATAACTTACGGATTTTTGGTTGTCCTGCTTATGTGCATGTACCTGCTGATGAGAGATCCAACTTGATGCAAATCGAAGGAGTGCATTTTTCTGGGTTACAAGAAAGGTGTCAAAGGATTCAAGTTCTGGGATCCAGTTGCGAAGAAAGTTGTGATTAGTAGAGATGTCGTTTTTGATGAACAGTCTATGTTGCAACAGAAGCAAGACACGACAGTGGTAGATTTCGAGCAGTTTCCAGTTGAGAAACCAGAAACTTCTCAACCGACTTCTGGTGGTTCCACTACGGATGATTTGCAGGATTATAGTCTCGCCAGAGACAGGGTGAGACGGACGATATAAAGCCTCCGAACAGATTGGGTTTTGAAGACTTGGTATCTTTTGCACTTACTGTTAGCAATGATGATCCAGTTACTTTCATGATGCCGTTACTATCAGGAAAATGACAAGTGGATGGCAGCCATGGTTGAGGAGATGGAGTCTTTGAATCACAATCGCACATGGGAGTTATTCCCCTTCCTGAGGGTAGAAGCCGATTGGTTGCAAATGGGTGTATAAGAAGAAACCAGCAGTAACAGAAAAAGAGGGGGAAGTTCAAGGCTCGTTTGGTAGCGAAGGGTTTTCACAGCAGAAAGGAGTTGATTATGATGAAATCTTTTCTCCTGTGGTCAGGCACACTTCAATCCGAGCAGTACTTGCATTGGTGGCTAGTTGGGATTTGCATTTAGAGCAGATGGATGTTAAAACTGCTTTTTTGCATGGTGATTTAGAGGAGCAGATCTACATGCGGCAACCTGAAGGTTTCACTCAACCTGGAAACGAGCATTTAGTTTGCAGATTGAAGAAATCTTTGTACGGTTAAAACAGTCTCCGAGACAGTGGTATAAACGGTTTGACTCCTATATGATCAAGATTGGCTACAACCGATGTGAGTATGATTGTTGTGTCTATGTTAAGAGCCTTGATGATGGTTCTTTTATTTTCTATTACTGTATGTTGATGATATGTTGATTGCTGCGAAGAACATGGATGATGTTATCGGTTTGAAAACTTTATCGAGTCAGGAATTTGATATGAAAGATTTAGGTGCTGCAAAGAAAATTCTTGGAATGGAAATTTGCAGGGACAGAGACTCAAGGAAACTGCGACTATCTCACGGGTTATGTTGAGAAAATGCTAGAAAGGTTTGCGATGAGCAGCGCGAAACCAGTTAGCACTCCATTGGCGAATCACTTTAAGCTCATCAGAACAGTGCCCTAAGACAGATAAGGAAGCTGAAAATATGGCAAAGGTTCCGTATTCTAATGCTGTTGGCTGCTTGATGTATGCGATGGTATGTACGTCCTGATTTAGCTCATGCTGTTAGTCAAGTTTGTAAGTACATGTCTAAACCTGGTAAGCAACATTGGGATGCAGTCAAGTGGATCTTTCGGTACTTAAAGGGTACTGTGGGACATAGAATTGTTTTTGGGAGTCAGCGGGATAATCCTTTGGTTGTAGGATATGTGGATTCAGATTATGCAGGTGACTTGGATAATAGAAGATCTACGACAGGGTATGTGTTTACTCTTGGTGGAGGGCCTATTTGTTGGAAGTCTACTGTTCAATCTGTCGTGGCACTATCTACAACTGAAGCTGAATACATGGCAGCGGCTGAAGCTGCAAAAGAAGCTTTATGGCTTACTGGTTTAGTAAAGGAGTTGGATGTTCAACAAGGTGGAGTTCAGTTGCTTTGTGATAATCAAAGTGCTATTCACTTGGCTAAGAATCAGGTGTATCGTGCTAGAACTAAACATATTGATGTAAGGTTCCACAAGATCAGAGAGTTGGTTGCATCTTGAGAGGTTTGGTTTCAGAAGGTACATATTGATGAAAATGCCGCTGATATGTTCACTAAGCCAGTTACGACAGATAAGTTCAAGCATTGCTTGGACTTGTTGAATGTTTCGAGTTGTTAAAGAATCAAGGTAACCCAACCCACATTGAATTTTCCAAGAGGCAGGATATTCGCCAAGGTGGAGATTTGTTAGATATGGCTCATAAATATACCAGTAAAGAGGACAGGAGATGGAGCGGAGTGAGCGAAGCGAACACCAACTGTCCTTACAAAGAAAGTCTCGTTGTGGGGTTACAAATTATGTGGGTTGGGGGTGAGGGGGCGCAGCCCCCGCGGTACGGTACATGGTTGATTTTGTAATTATGTACCAGAGTTTTCTATTATAAATAGAGATGTAACCTAGACCTAAAATATCATTGAATAAAATTCTAGCGCCGCCTAGGCACCGAGGACGTAAGCACATTGCCGAACCTCGTAAAATTCTCGTGTTCTTTCGTTTTCTTTACCCGTTTTCGTCAATAATTAGTATTTATATGCAGAACAGGATAGGATATTTACACCTTGAGCTGTCCAAATTTATATGTTTCGTGTAATTACTCAAAATTTTAAAAATATTTTATCTGAATTAAATCGAATTTTATTCACCCCTAATAAGTAAACAAAAGTTGATAATCCGTATTTTGATTTAAGTTATTTATATCTATCGAATCAAGGAATCACATTCTTTTATATAAAATTGTAGATTTAAATATTATATATAAAAAAATAATATAAAAACCTTTATATTTTTGTAAAAAATTTCGATCAGACCCGACTCTATAAAATTGGACAATTACGATATATGAACTTAATTTGTAAAATAATGTACAGAAACTAGTTTTAAACATTTAGATTTGTTTCCGGGAGAAGGGACGTAGAGCATTCAAGAAACATGAACCGCTTAAGAACATTCCTTCTTTGAGCAATGCGTTTTGAAAAAACTATTCTATATATCAAAGAATATATATTAATCTTAACTAATAGAGTTTGGTTCAAGTTGCAAAGTGGTAAGCAGCTTGATTCATCTTAAGCAATGTCTCAGGTTCGAGTCATTGTAATGCAGAAAATCCCTGCTGGGAGACTTGCATCTATCAAAGCTAGATGTACAACACGGATCGATTCGGATTAGTCAAGACAAAACCTTAAAACTAAAAGGACAATAAAAAAATAATATTATATTAATTTAAGATATGGTACAAAAATGATATAATAAATACCATACGTTATATCTCATATTTTGGTTCACAATTTTTTTATGCATTTAATAATTTATTTTGTACGTATATAAATTTTACATTTGCATTTTCATATATGATTCGTATCTTGGACATGATATCAACATACTGGAAGTGTCAGTCAAGTGATTATAAGTAATATTGAAGGAGTCAAGAATCCGTTCAATACAGTTCTAATGTCATGTTCAAGACAGCCCTTAGAGGGGATAATCCGGCAATTTTGTTCCGATTTGAAAAAATAAATAAAGATTGATATAGGAAAGGGAAAAATTATTTCTTTCAAATGAGATCAATGCTATAATTAACATGAGAAGACAGCTGGAGTACATGACGTTTTCAAACTCTTCACCTTCGCCGTTACCTTAAACGTGAATGTGCAGATGAGAGGGAGGCAGTGAAGGAGAAGAGAGGGAGAGAGGGAGGCTAGCTATAGGGCTTCGACCGGAACTTAAAGACGCCATGTACCTTGGCTGTCTTCCTAGAGACCAATTGTTCTCGACGTCTTCCGGCGACACCATTCAAAACATCCTATTTGGAAAAATAATTTTTCTCCGGCGACGTCTGCTAATTTTTGTCGGATAATCGGGTCGTTCGGATCATATTTGAGTAGGTGATGTGGCCATTAAAATATTTTGATATAATTACACAATTAGTCCCTATAACTTATATATTCATTCAATTTGATCATAATTTTAATAAATTAAAATAAATTTAACCATCGAATCAGGAGGTGTCACGTGTCATTGGTGACACCTATCGTCATTCGATTGGATGACTAAATTTATTTTAAATTTAATATGATTTATTTTCCACCAGTCATAGGGTCCAATTGAAAGAAAATAAATCAACACAACAATAGGTGTCTGAAGGGAATCAAACCCAAGTTGCTTGATTGGAATACTATGAACCAAACTATTTAGTTAAGACAACCATTTGAAATGTTTTGGACAACAAATAATATATATATTGTATCTTAGTATATAAATGATTTACTCAAAATTAAACAATATTTTATATATCTAAATTTTAAAATTACTTTTATTTTTGTTTTAACTTATTAAATATATTTTATTTTTTCTTAACTTATTAAATATATTTATTGTTATTTTAATGTAAAAATATATATTTTATCTTTATCCTCACTTAATAATATATATTTTTAAAATATTTTAACTTAAAATATATTTAAATATTTTATTCTTATCGTCACTTAAAAATATATTTTATTATTAATTTAATATAAAAATATATATTTGATTATTATCTTAATTTTTAAAAATATATTAAAACATCTTAACTTCAAAATATATTTTAACTTAAGAATAAAATATAATTTAAGTTAAGATACTTTTAAAAAAAATTAAAAGTTAAGATAATAATCAAATATATATTTTTATATTAAATTAATAATAAAATATTTAAATATATTTTAGATTAAGATATTTTGACAAATATATTTTAACTGATGATAAAGCCAATCGAGATTCAAGGTGAGACCTTTCCGACCAATCTTATGAAGTTGCCTTTTAGAGAGTTTGATTTGATTTTGAGTATGAATTGGCTTTCTGAGCACTATATAAGTTTGAGATGTAAGCTTCAACCATTAAAACTTAGGAAGGAAGATAGAACCAAGATTGTGATGTTTGGTGAGACATCTAAGGGTTCAAGGATCGTGTCGGTAATTAAGGCGTAAAAGATGTTGGAGCAGAGTTGTGAAACCTTTTTTGCCCACGTACTCGACACCAGAGTCATAATTTCGATGCTTGAGGACATCTGAACCGTTAGACTTTCCAAATGTGTTTCCTGAGGAGTTGTCAGGCTTATCGCCAGGTCGAGAGTTAGAGTTTGGCATAGAAGTAATGTCAGGGTCCGTTCTGGTGTCTATTGCTCCTTATTGTATGGTACCAACGGAACCAAAAGAGTTAACGACCCATATTCAAGAATTGTTGGATAAATGTTTCATCCAACCAAGTATTTCGCCTTGGGGAGCGTCGGTTCTCTTCGTTGAGAAAAAGGACAGATCAATGAGGTTATGCATTGATTACTGTTAGTTAAAGAAGTTGACTATCAAGAATTGTTATCCCCTTTCTAGGATCAATGACCTCTTTGACCAGCTCAAGGGAGCATGTGTATTCTCCAAGATAGATCTACGATCAAGGTATTACCAATTGAAAGTTAAAGAGTCAGATATAGCTAAGACATCATTCAGAATAAGGTATAACCAATTATGAATTCCTTGTAATGATGTTTCGATTTACCAATGGCCCAGCAACATTCATAGACCTCATGAAACGAGCGTTCCACCTGTACTTGGATCAGTTCGTGGTTGTGTTTATAGATAACATTTTGGTGTACTTCGTGATTAGAGGAAGAGCACTGTAACACCCCCAACCCATACCCGACCCGGATATGAGTCAGAGATACTACATTGACTTTGGAACACAACTCTTAACAAAAAATAGCAAAATATTTCGACTTATATTAAGAAAATACGATAATATACATATTGTAATATAAGTTTATCAAAATATTCAGAGCATACACAACTTAACCCTTTAATTACATGCCAACTGCCATTTACATAACAAAATGACTTACTGATTAAGTTGCTTCTGATCTGGTGGTTGCAGGAGTAATGCTGTCAAGCTGCTTCACCTGTCTCGTCTATGTTCTCGGATCCTACGTGTGAAACACTCACACGCTAAGTCATCGACTTAGTGAGGTAATAATAATAACAAGGCAATGTAATGTAATGAAAATGTCATGATCATATGAGATGAGATACAAACATGTACTTAATCAATGTAGTATACATCATCAATATCCATACCTGTAAGCGTATGACTGTAACATTCATGAATCTGTATTAATAAGTTTATTGGCCCATGATAGCATATTGAGAACCTAAGGTATCGGAGTAATGTGAGGTTGTGCACTATGCTGTCACCACAGCTCATATAAATGCACCGAAGTGCCCCGTAGAATTGCACCGTAGTGCCATATAATGATGTCCATAAGGACCACATAAAATTCCTTAAGAATCATATACATATACTATGGATCAAGTATGTGTCTTTCAAGACTTCACACATGTTCCAAAGAATATACATATGTCCCAAAGAACCGCGTAGAATTGCACCGTAGTGCCATATAATAATGTCCATAAGGACCACATAGAATTCCTTAAGAATCATATACATATACTAGGGATCAAGTATGTGTCTTTCAAGACTTCACACATGTTCCAAAGAATATACATATGTCCCAAAGAACCGCGTAGACCCTCTACCCTTGGCATGCCAACTATACCTATAGTTCTCATCTACATAACATGGGCTTTTACATTTCACGTAGTCTATATCGCGTAGACATGTAATTTCTTACCTTTTCACATAGCTCATAATTTTTCCCACATATTCATGTCATATAATGCATTTTATATGAACTCATGTCATGTCTCATAATACAGAATATGCTCATGTATCAAGATATAAAATCTAGACTTATCACAAGTCTAGAATGCAGGATATTTCTATAATCATGCTATGCATATGCACTCACCTATACTTCTTTGCCTTTTCCTCGATCGATCCTACTTGTAGATTGTTCCGAACTCGAGTAGGCTCGGTATCTACATAAACATAATTTTCAAGATGATCATCAGATGTCTATGTCTTGAAATTAAGCTTTAATAGCTTACTAATTTAAGGAATTTATAGCTTAGTCTTTCTTTCTTTTCTTTCTCTTTTTTTTTCTCATGGGGGAATCGGTTCCCCCCCTGGGGGTATCGATTCCCCTCTAGCATTCTGGAATTTCATATTCGTTGAGGGGGTATCGGTTCCCCCCCTGGGGGTATCGATTCCCCTCTAGCATTCTGGAAATTCATATTCGTTGAGGGGGTATCGGTTCCCCTTGAATGGGTACCGATTCCCCTAACCCAGAAATCCTATTTTGAGCCCGGAAATCATCTCATTTCAGCTCAAACATACATATTTCAATCCCTTTAATACTCTTAGCTCTCATACACTTACTTAAACTAACTATTATCCATTCAATACCTCTAAAACTAAGAAAACTACTCATCCATATAGAATTGAAGAATCTTACTCCAATTCCAACTTGTTCTAATTTCAATTCTATTACTTCATACTTCTTAATTAGCTTATTGACAAGTCAAAAATCTTATTCAAACATCAAAAACTCATCCATATCAAAATTTCATCTAAAAACTCATTTTCCAAATCTATCTCTAAAACACTTATCTTGTAGTTTTAATGTCATATAAGCTTTCCTTTAGCTTATATAACATCCAAACTTTCATTTCCAATCTTAAAAATCAAAGAAACTACCAAGGTTTAGATTCTCACCTTTACTTGCAAGCTTCACGCGGTTGGAGAAGGAAGAGAAGAAGAGAAAAGTCTGGAAGGCTTATCTCAAATGCCCACGTGATTTATAATATCACCCTAAGGAATATTTAATTATTTCATTTACTCAATTACTCTTTTGCCCTCTTAATTCTCCTTCTTTATGATTCAATCCTACACCCAATAACCCAAATAGATCATTAAACTCTTCCATCATTTTACTTAAATCACCAAATGTTAAAACTTTGCAAATTAATCACTAACCCGGCATGGAGGATGTTACAAATCTCCCTCCCTTAAGAAAATTCGTCCTCGAATTTTCAATAAGAAAAGAGATGTGGATACTGATTCCTCATATCCTCCTCACGCTCCCACGTTGCTTCTTCTACTTTGTGATTTCTCCACAACACTTTGACCAAAGGAATAGTCTTGTTCCTCAATTGCTTAACTTCATGTGCTAAAATTTGAATCGGTACTTCCTCATAAGTCATATCCGGTTGTACCTCGATCTCTTCTGGATTTATGATATGGGAGGGATCCGATCGATATCTTCGAAGCATTGAAACGTGAAAGACATCATGTATCTTTTCCATCTCAGGTGGTAAAGCTAGCTGATATGCTACCGGTCCTACTCTCTTTACAATCTCATATGGTCCAATAAACCGAGGACTCAATTTTCCTTTTCGACCAAATCTCAACACCTTCTTCCATGGGGATACTTTTAAAAACACTTTATCTCCAACTTGAAATTCAATTTCTTTCCTTTTTAGATCTGCATATGATTTCTGCCTGTCTGCTGCAGCTTTGAGATTACTCTGAATTATCCGGACCTTTTCTTCTACTTCCTGAATCAACTCAGGACCAAGCACTTCTTTATCTTTAAGCTCGTACCAGTTCAAAGGCGTACGACATTTCCTTCCATAAAGAGCTTCATAGGGAGCCATCTTTATACTCGACTGATAACTATTGTTGTAAGCGAACTCTGCCAGCGGTAAATACTTTTCCCATGATCCTTTAAATTCCATTACGCATGCTCTCAGCATATCTTCCAATATCTAAATAGTTCTCTCTGATTGCCCATCAGTCCGAGGATGAAAAGCCGTACTAAAGTTTAAACGAGTCCCCAACGCTCCATGCAAAGATTTCCAGAATCTAGAAGTGAATCGAGGGTCTCGATCAGAGATTATGGAAACAGGTACTCCATGCAATCTAATAACTTCTCTAATATACAGCTCTGCATACTTTTCCACTTTTCCATAGAGAAATCCGTTCTAATCGGAAGGAAATGCACTGACTTAGTTAATCGATCAATAATTACCCAGATTGATTCTCTTTTGTTCGGAGTCAAGGGTAACCCCGAAACAAAATCCATCATAATATTTTCCCATTTCCATTGAGGAATGAAAAGCGGTTGCAATAATCCTGATGGAACTTGATGCTCGGCTTTGACTTGTTGACATATCAAACACTTAGACACAAATTCGGTGACGCTTCGCTTCATCCCTGACCACCAAAATCGATTCTTCAAATCCATATACATCTTGGTTCCACCCGGGTGCATCGTTAACGGACTGCAATGAGCCTCTGTTAATATTTCTTTCTTCAAGTCGTCATTGTCGGGTATTACAATTCTTCCTTTACAATATAGATTTCCATCTGACTTAATCTCAAAGTCTTTAATCTCTTTGTTCTTTACTTGTTCAATTCTTTTCAAACACATTTCATCTTTACCTTGCAATTCTCCTATTCGTTCCAACCATGCTGGTTTAAGGGTCAATTCTGCACAAAGACCACCGTCTCCCGTTAAAGATAATCTTGCATCCATAGCTCGTAAAGCTGCAAACGTCTTTCTACTCAGAGCATCTGCTACCACATTAGCCTTTCCGGGATGATAGTCAATTATCACATCATAATCCTTTAAGAACTCTACCCATCTACGTTGCCTCAAATTCAATTCTTTTGAGTCATCAGGTACTTCAGGCTCTTATGATCCGTATATAAGTAACAACGCTCCCCATAAAGATAATGACGCCAAATCCTGAGAGCGAATACTACAGCAGCCATTTCTAAATCATGAGTGGGGTAATTCCTTTCATGTGGTTTCAACTGTCTCGATGCGTACGCTACCACTTTTCCTTCTTGCATTAATACACACCCCAACCCGTTATGGGATGCGTCACTGTATACTACAAAATTCTTGCCAGATTCCGGTTGAACCAATATCGGAGTTTCCGTCAGAATTCTCTTTAAAGCTTCGAAACTTTCTTGACATTCAGAAGTCCAAACAAATGGTACGTTCTTTCTCATTAGCTTTGTTAGAGGCAGCACAATCATCGAAAAATTCTTAACGAATCTTCGATAGTAACCGGCAAGTCCAAGAAAACTCCGAACTTCAGACACATTCTTAGGAACTTCCCAATCCATTATAGCTTTAACTTTCTGAGGGTCTACTCTAATCCCAACTGCCGAGATCACATGCCCCAGGAAAATTACTTCCTTTAACCAGAACTCACATTTGGACAATTTGGCATACAACTTTTTATCTCTTAAAATTTGCAAGACGATCCTCAGATGTGTGCTATGCTCTTCATGGGATTTCGAGTACACCAGTATGTCATCAATAAAGACAACAACAAACTAGTCCAGATAGGGCTGAAAAATCTTGTTCATGAGATCCATGAAAGCAGCAGGTGCATTCGTTACTCCGAATGGCATTACTATGAATTCATAATGACCATATCTCGTTCTGAAAGCTGTCTTCGGAATATCTTTCTCCTGGATCTTCAATTGATGATAACCTGAACGTAGATCAATCTTCGAAAATACCGAAGCTCCTTTTAGTTGATCAAACAAGTCATCAATGCGCGGAAGGGGATACTTGTTCTTGATGGTCACCTTATTGAGCTGTCGATAGTCAATGCAAAGACGCATTGATCCATCCTTCTTTTTAACAAATAACACCGGAGCTCCCCAAGGCGATACACTTGGTCGGATAAATCCCTTCTCTAGCAACTCTTGTAATTGATTCTTTAACTCTTGCAATTCTTTCGGAGCCATTCGATAAGGTGCCATTGCAATCGGAGCTGTTCCCGGCATTATTTCAATTTGAAATTCTACCTCTCTATCCGGAGGTAATCCTGGCAATTCAGCAGGAAAAACATCAGGGAACTCTCGAACTATTGGAATTTCCTCTAATCTTTTCTCTTGAACTCTTGAATCAATCACATTTGCAAGAAAACCCTGACATCCTTGTAGCAATAATTTCTTGGCAGACATCACTGATATTACATTTGCTAAAGGATTAAACTTTTCACTGCTCACACTTATCTCTGTTCCTTCTGGACTTTTCAGAGTTACATTTTTCAATCTGCAACTAACATCTCCATAATAACGGAACAACCAATCCATTCCCAGAATCACTTCAAACTCGTCAAAGGGTAATTCCATCAGATTAGCAGGGAATTCAATTCCCTGAACCTTTATGGTACACCCCTTACAGACTTTATTCACCCGGGCACTATGGCCTAACGGAGTTGTTACTATAATCTCATTACTCGTAGCTTCTAAGGGAATCCCCAACTCCTTTACTAACTTACTTGTAATATAAGAATAATTAGAACCCGGATCAATCAGTACCAATACTAATTTATCATACAACTGAAAAGTACCTGCTATAATATCAGGGTCATCACGGTCTTCACTTGTCTTTAGGTTGTATACTCGAGCAGTGGATCGAACTTCAGGTTGAGCAGAGAATTCAGACGGGTTCCTTCCTCTGCCTCTTCCTCGTCCTCTTTGTGAGGAAGAACCAGCTCTTCCAGATGGTGCCGGCTCACCAACAATCAATGGACAATCCCGGACAAAATGTCCGGCATCTCCGCATCGAAAACAAGTCCCAGCTGCCATACGACAAGCTCCATAATGGGTTTTTCCCACAATGCTGACACTGTCTCCCTTGACCCGGAGTAGATCTCCCAGCACCAGATTCCACTGACTGCGTCTGTCTAGGTCTCGCCTGACTTGCTCCCCTAGCAGACGATGCAACTGATTCTGATCTAGTTTGTGATCAAAATCCCGAGTCTCTTCCCCTTTTTGTTGGTACTGAGCTAGAAGAAGTAGTCGTCCTCTTTGATGTCTGAACTCTTGAGTCCCCAAATCGTTCATTCTGAGCCCTTTCAAGAGCTTTTGCACGATTGATCACCTCATGGAACGAGGACAAGTTTAATACTATCAACATTTCTTTAAGTCTAGGGCGCAAGCCCTCCACGAACCATTCGCAAGCATCTTTTTCAGTAGGCACAAGCTCAGCTGCAAACCTGCTCAGCTTATTAAACTCACATTCGTACTCATATACGGAGCGGCTCATCTGCTTCAAATTCATAAACTCTTGCTTCATTTGTCGGATAAATTGATCTCCAATATACTTGTTTTTAAATTCTTCTAAAAACAAAGACCAAGTCAACTGGTCGGTTGACATCCTCATGGTGACGTTCGTCCACCATATCCTCGCCTGACCCCTCAATAAAGACACAGCTCCATCTAATTTCTCCACTTCGGAACAGTGGAGACCATCTAACATGATTTTCAAATCATTCAACCAAAGATCCGCTGACACTGGACCTTCCTCAGCTTCTCCCTTAAATTCGGGAGCTCCTAAACCTCTCAACTCTTTTGCTACATTAATTCTTAGAGTTAGTGGAGCAGGAGGTTGAAGACGCGTCAGAATAGCGTCTAACGTTCTGAAGAACGTATCTTGATCTTGCACAGGCACTCCTTGAGATGCCTGTTCTTCACCCTGCCTAGCCAGGGCAGGTGAATTACTGCTTTCAGCATGCCTATCTTCTCCCGCTTCACTTCGGGAGCTATTATGTCCGGACATCTAATAAGAATAAACACATTGTTCTATTAGCAAAACAACATACTCATACTATACCAGATCAGAAGTTCTCACTATTTGTTGGCATGTATTCCATTTAAAGACTCTATAGACTCTGGTTTATGCCTAGAATCGACTAAACCATAGCTCTGATACCATTAAATGTAACACCCCCAACCCATACCCGACCCGGATATGAGTCAGAGATACTACATTGACTTTGGAACACAACTCTTAACAAAAAATAGCAAAATATTTCGGCTTATATTAAGAAAATACGATAATATACATATTGTAATATAAGTTTATCAAAATATTCAGAGCATACACAACTTAACCCTTTAATTACATGCCAACTGCCATTTACATAACAAAATGACCTACTGATTAAGTTGCTTCTGATCTGGTGGTTGCAGGAGTAATGCTATCAAGCTGCTTCACCTGTCTCGTCTATGTTCTCGGATCCTACGTGTGAAACACTCACACGCTAAGTCATCGACTTAGTGAGGCAATAATAATAATAAGGCAATGTAATGTAATGAAAATGTCATGATAATATGAGATGAGATACAAACATGTACTTAATCAATGTAGTATACATCATCAATATCCATACCTGTAAGCGTATGACTGTAACATTCATGAATCTGTATTAATAAGTTTATTGGCCCATGATAGCATATTGAGAACCTAAGGTATCGGAGTAATGTGAGGTTGTGCACTATGCTGTCACCACAACTCATATAAATGCACCGAAGTGCCCCGTAGAATTGCACCGTAGTGCCATATAATGATGTCCATAAGGACCACATAGAATTCCTTAAGAATCATATACATATACTATGGATCAAGTATGTGTCTTTCAAGACTTCACACATGTTCCAAAGAATATACATATGTCCCAAAGAACCGCGTAGAATTGCACCGTAGTGCCATATAATAATGTCTATAAGGACCACATAGAATTCCTTAAGAATCATATACATATACTAGGGATCAAGTATGTGTCTTTCAAGACTTCACACATGTTCCAAAGAATATACATATGTCCCAAAGAACCGCGTAGACCCTCTATCCTTGGCATGCCAACTATACCTATAGTTCTCATCTACATAACATGGGCTTTTACATTTCACGTAGTCTATATCGCGTAGACATGTAATTTCTTACCTTTTCACATAGCTCATAATTTTTCCCACATATTCATGTCATATAATGCATTTTATATGAACTCATGTCATGTCTCATAATACATAATATGCTCATGTATCAAGATATAAAATCTAGACTTATCACAAGTCTAGAATGCAGGATATTTCTATAATCATGCTATGCATATGCACTCACCTATACTTCTTTGCCTTTTCCTCGATCGATCCTACTTGTAGATTGTTCCCGAACTCGAGTAGGCTCGGTATCTACATAAACATAATTTTCAAGATGATCATCAGATGTCTATGTCTTGAAATTAAGCTTTAATAGCTTACTAATTTAAGGAATTTATAGCTTAGTCTTTCTTTCTTTTCTTTCTCTTTTTTTTTCTCATGGGGGAATCGGTTCCCCCCCTGGGGGTATCGATTCCCCTCTAGCATTCTGGAAATTCATATTCGTTGAGGGGGTATCGGTTCCCCTTGAATGGGTACCGATTCCCCTAACCCAGAAATCCTATTTTGAGCCCGGAAATCATCTCATTTCAGCTCAAACATACATATTTCAATCCCTTTAATACTCTTAGCTCTCATACACTTACTTAAACTAATTATTATCCATTCAATACCTCTAAAACTAAGAAAACTACTCATCCATATAGAATTGAAGAATCTTACTCCAATTCCAACTTGTTCTAATTTCAATTCTATTACTTCATACTTCTTAATTAGCTTATTGACAAGTCAAAAATCTTATTCAAACATCAAAAACTCATCCATATCAAAATTTCATCTAAAAACGCATTTTCCAAATCTATCTCTAAAACACTTATCTTGTAGTTTTAATGTCATATAAGCTTTCCTTTAGCTTATATAACATCCAAACTTTCATTTCCAATCTTAAAAATCAAAGAAACTACCAAGGTTTAGATTCTCACCTTTACTTGCAAGCTTCACGCGGTTGGAGAAGGAAGAGAAGAAGAGAAAAGTCTGGAAGGCTTATCTCAAATGCCCACGTGATTTATAATATCACCCTAAGGAATATTTAATTATTTCATTTACTCAATTACTCTTTTGCCCTCTTAATTCTCCTTCTTTATGATTCAATCCTACACCCAATAACCCAAATAGATCATTAAACTCTTCCATCATTTTACTTAAATCACCAAATGTTAAAACTTTGCAAATTAATCACTAACCCGGCATGGAGGATGTTACAAGCACGACCAACACCTTCACATAGTTCTTTAGACCCTTAGAGACCGACAACTGTTTGGCAAGTTTGGAAAGTGCGAGTTCTAGTTAATTGAGGTTTCATTTCTAGGGCATGTCATGGCAGTAGATGCAATCCGAGTTGATCCTCAGAAAATTCAAGCAATATATATTTTTAGATAAAAATAAAAATAAAAATAAAATATATTTAATAAGTCAAAACAAAAATAAAAGATAATTTTTGTTGAACTATATTTTGATATAATAATTAAGGCAAAATATTTTTGGACTTGAATTGAATTTATTCAAAGTTTTCAAAAATAATTCAAAGTCCATTTAACTTAGAATTGAGCACAAAATAATTTTCTGGACAAGCAGTATCGATATTATTCTTACAGTATCGATACCTCATGAACAATACTGATACTATTCATATGGTACCGCTACCAAAGGTAACCTAATAAATATACTTATAAATATATTAATAAATGAACCTATGAACGAACTTATTTGTAAACATAAAGAACCGAACATATCAAATAGTTAATTAAATTTTTCCCTCCACATTTTTTGGGGGTTGTATATCAGTTATGGAAGAGCCCTTTGATGAATATGCTGATGATAAAGTTATGGAGATAATATTGCAAGTGATTAATCTTTCTGTCATCACCGATAACCTTTGCAAGAAAATGTAAGTACAGCTAATATATAGGTAGTAATTGATGTTTAAGATAATTTTTCAATTTCATGTGCTGCGCATGAGATTATGGCTTGCAGGTATGAATGCATTGAGAATGAACTATTGGGATCTCTCCAATGTACGACTCATAATATATCTCCGTACATATCTAAGGGCATTGAGAAAGCATCCGAGCTTTATGTCTACTGGAACAGTGAAGCCGGTACTACTACCGAGAAATCTGTTGGATCTTATTGTGGCACTAATAGTATGTGCATGCTTTAGTATTCGGACACCAGAGCACGCACTTTCCCTAGCACTTGCACTTGCACATATACTTCGAAGGTTATTTAAGACACATTACGATTCAGGCAAACATGGTCGACCTCTCAGCTTTGGGAGTTCGGAAGGCAGTGATTACCCATCACGAAGTGACCTAAAAAGTAGAGTTATGATGTTCTCTGGGTTGAGCATGCCAGCTGAAGTTCTTAACAGGAATTGATCTTTCATAGTGTTTTTTCCCCATACAGATCTAATTATAGCATCTTATCATGTCTAATGAGAATTGATCTTTTATAGATTGAGCACCAATAAAATGCTTGATTTTGCTTGGTCACATGTTGTGCTTCATTGTCTTTGCTCTGCAAATGTGATTATACTTTTATTTGTACTTGAACTTTATATATATATATATATATAATTAATAATTGAATAATTTAAAAAAATAACATTAACTCCTTGATAATGTCAAATCTAACGGTAGGTGTACAGCATCTTTGATAAGTTCCAGCTGCAATAGATAAGCTTTATTCACATGAGATAGGGCAGTATTAGCTTTAATGGCGAGTGAACATAGTTCTTGAAGGGAAAGTGGTGCTTCAGACTTCGACTGTGACGTGAGAAAATAGGTTTGATCCAGCTGAAGTTGTTAATCTTCCTTCACGTGAGGCAGGCGTGAGTTTACGTACATGAGCTCGGAGTTGCAGAGGAAACAGTTTGGATTCTGGGAGAGAACAACGCTTGCTTTGACGGGTTGCCTGAACTCCTCGAGCTTTCCATTTTGGTGTATTATTTTGGCGGCGGGTGGCGGCCAGATCAGGCAACTGTCTCCCTTTGTAGTGTATTGAGAAGATGAACAAATTCCCATTATTGCAATATTCACTTTCAAAGAGAGCAACACAGATGGAGAGCTTTGAATGAAGATTCAGAAACGAAAAGAGAGAGGATTAAAGATTTGTGGCATTGAGCTATATATAGAGGAAGAAAAGCAACGGCTAAGTCTTAATTGTTAAGAGATTTGACTTTTAGTCCTTTTATTTTAATTTGACATGATTTGATCCTTATAAATATTAATGGATTGTTTTTTAAAACCCCTTAAGCATTCAGCATTCAGTTGACAATGATAAAAGGTCTAATTATGAAGTTCAACCATTTACTTTACATAGTGGACTAACTTCTCAACTTTTCATAAAATAAAAGGACGAAAATCATTATTAGACCAAGAAATCGGGATAGACTAAAAATGAAAATCATGTCAAATCATAGGGACTAAATATTAAATTTTAGCACAATGAAGGTTCCAAAACCATTATTTGGCCTTTCACATAAGATTGTGGGGAAAATAATAGGGTAAAGTACATAAAAGGTCACTAAACTATATTGAAATGATTTTTTGATCATTAAGCTTTCAAGAATTACAAAAATAATCATTAAAAGTGTTGACCGGTTACAAAATGGTCACCATGACATTACAATAATAAATGTCTATAATTTTGTGGGGAAATAATGCTTTATGAAATGAAACACATGAGTTTATATTCTCATAATTTATTATCAGTTTATCTTTTTTATTAAATTATTTATTTTAAAATTTTCAAGTAATTATAAGATAATATTTATTCAAAAATTTCTTAATTAATTGATAATACACATCCTGTAAATATAACTACTCGAATCGAGGAGATTATTTCCTTTTGTTGATTCAGGAAGATTCCTACCAATCTCTGGGCTTGTGGATAAATGGCGGACTGAGCTCACTAAGCTACGTGAAAAGGGACGATCCATTTTCCCCAGCGTCAGTGGATTGGAGCCTGGCCAGGTCGTTCAACCACAAGAAAGAAGCTCAAATGGGTCCATACAAGCGTTTGTTTGTTGCCGACTCATGCCAGTCGAATCAAACATGGTCTGTTTCCGTTCTTGTTGATTGCTTTAGCCCTTGAACAAGAACTTGATCATTTCGTTCCATTCTTCTTACGAGTGTAAATGAATCAATCCCGAACATAAAAGCTTTATTTGTATTCATTTAAAATTTTAATATCGTATTTGTGTTCGATTCATTTAACATTCACGAATATATTCGTTTAATGTTAACAAATATATTCATTTAATGTTTCCAACCAACGCTCTCTTTTATCTTTTCATTGGCAAGCCAATAAAAAATGGCAAAATTACATCACCAATTCTTAAGTTCTTTAGGCTTCACAGTTTGAATTCCAAAATTTATCATATGTTCGATTTAATCTCTACTTTCATCGACTAAAAAAATGAAAAAGAAAAGGAAAACCTAATAAATATACTTATAAATATATCAATAAATGAGCCTATGAACGAACTTATTTATAAACATAAACGAATCGAACATATCAAATAGTATATCAGTTATACAATCCATATTTAAAGTTTTTGATTATTTCTCCTTACAAATAATATCTACGAAACTGGAATCGGATATGGGAGCTAACAAGAAATGGAAAACAGAGAAGCAAAAAATCAGATTGCTCAATTAATTTGTCAGCCTTGGGTTACAAGTTACAGTTTTCTCATTTTTCAACTGGGAGGGGACCCCTACTCCCCTTAAAAGACATTTCTTGGAGGATAAGCATGTTGCTTTTAATACAACATTAAGTTACACAAACACATCAAGACATCTAATGAACAAATCAAATAATCCAACAAACTTTCGAAATTTTAAAATACCCTTTTTTTTTCTTACAGAGCTGGCCTTGGTTTTTTTTAAAAAAAGTCTTTTTTACACGTGGCACCGTCCACACCAACCAAAAGTTGCCTTCAAGGGAAAGGATTGGTTCACGAAAGGACCGGACCACTAATCAACAAAGCCCCCGCGGCTGCGCGTGGGAATCTTCCTTCGTTTTGTCTGACCTTTTTGACTTTGACGTTTAACTGTTAAGGAAACCTTGTTTAATCACCTTCATGTCTGATGCGTGTTCAGACACGCGCCACACCTTGACGGACTTATCCAGACTGCCACTGTAAACAATCCATTTACGGTCAGTCTTAGTGGACGTTCCATCGTCTTCTTCGACGGCAAGGCATTTTACGGGACCTGTGTGACCGGATAAGACCGAGAGGCAATTGTGGACACAACCTTCTTCTCGTCTCCACACGCATATGCTCCTATCGGCTGACCCGCTAAACACCAAATTCCCAGACGTGGCCAAGCAGAGGACAGCCATTTTATGGCCCCTTAAGATCCCACCATGTGAAAGGTGCTTTTCACGTTCCCAGAAGTTGACAAGACCGTCCGATGAACCACAGTAGACCACACCCGATTCTTGGTTAACGGCCAATGCAGTCACCGCGTTCTCTTGCTTCAACAACAATTGAACCAGGAAATGTTTCGTCCCTTTCCCTTCTAACTCTCTTTTCCACACCTTCACCGTCCCGTCCGCCGATCCCGTGAACACCAGGCTATCGAATCCGGCAACCACGGAATTGATTGCATCGTCGTGAGCATCGATGGATTCCAAACATTTCGAGTTCGCCAGCCGCCAAACTTTCAAAGTTTTATCCCATGACCCTGAATATAACAGCCCGAGTTCTTCATTCAAGCTCAAGCATGAAACCGCATCGAAGTGTTTGATTCGGAGAACACTTCGGTTTCTCCGAACTTCAACGTAGTTCTTAGGTTTAACCGAGCTTTTAAGGACGTCTTTGAATGTCGGCAAAGTGCCGAATCTTTTATGAACACCACCGTTCGTCTTCGTCGTTGAAACCTTCCAGACTCGGATTTTACCGTCTTGATGACCGGTGAACACTCTATCACCCACAATGATAATGGCTTTAACCAGACCGCTTTTAGCTTTAAAACCCGAGAAATCATTCAAGTTCTTCCACACACGGATGTTCTTGCTATCGGAGCCCGTATACAGCAAACCTCCAGATGCAGCTAAAGAGTAAATATGACCTTCTTCTCTTAAAATAGACGCAATAAGCCCGTTTTGGCCAAAATCTGTCTCGAGTACCGACGCGGTAATCCATGGAGATTTAGTGTAGGGAGAAGCCTCGTTCCATGGAGACATGATGTAATTGTAAGGAGAACCCTCGCCGCTCGTCGTCGTGCTGTTTGAATACCTCGGACTGGCCATAGACGCACTGCTTTTCCGACGAGGGAGCTCGTCTTCAAAATTGAAGTTGTTGTTAAAAGAGAACAAAGAAGGCTCAGATTGTTTGAAGAGAGTTCCCAGATTTGGTCGGCTGCTTCTTTGCTCCATTATCATCGTCCCACCCTTATCGTTTCTCATCTACCACTAACAAAACTGAGAATTTCGTTGCACAAATCTGAAGAAAAAAGTGTCGCTGTGTTTGTATCTTTTTCAGAAAATGAAGAGAAAACTTGAGATTAGAGAGAAAAAGGTTTGATTTTTGGTTTCGAGGGAAAGAATCAAGGGATGGCGGGTTGGCGGGGGTATATAAACGGGAAGGCTTCGACAGAGGTAGGTGATAGAGGATGTGCATTCTCGACACCTGGGGGATGAGACGTAATCAATACGAATGGTATACCCGTAACAGGGTACCTAATAAAGTTTTGGTGACGAAATTTCCATATTTGTTTTCCTTTTCATATTCATCACATTCGTATTATTGTAAGCGGGAAATGCTAAAAGATGTTTCGAGACTAAAAGTTTGACCTTGTATATGTTTGCATGGTTAGGAAGATATTGACCATTTGCAATGTCGAACAACGAGTCATTAGAGTTTGTGTTTTGTGAACCCTCCTTACCATAAAGGGATAAGGGTTGTAATAAAATTATTCACTTCTGACTTTGAACTTCTCGTATTACCTATGCCCCACAATAAATGTTCAATTGAATCATACCCTTTTTGTTCAATATAGGTAGGTTCCAAAAACATGCACGTCAATCATATCAAGATCTTTTCAATTTAACAAATCTTTTATTTTTTATAAAAATAATAAATATTTTTGTATTCTCTTATTCTACGTTTTATAATCAGTGATCACCCGATAAGTGTATTGGGTACAGTAACATAAATCTTTGTGTCTTTTTTTTTTGTTTATAGTCATCTCTTCAATTAAACAATAATATTTTTCAAAAATATATATTTTATTTATTATAAAGTCCACATATAGTAAATACTTCATTTGATCATCTCCTAAACTAAGAAAGAGGTTAAATAATAACTTTCAACAAAGTAATTAAATTATTTAAATATTTAAATAAGTCTTAATTGAATCATTGTATATCATAGCGTGGAGCGAAAAATTAAATTACAAGTTTCAACAAAGTAATTAATGATCAAAAGTATACTAATCACATGCTAATACATACGTAGCAACACGTCATTATGATGTATTTACATATAAGCGTATACGGACGAAAACATCAATTTGAAAAATTAAATAAAAAGACTCTTTGTACAAGGTTTTGGAAAACACGTCATTATGATGTATTTACCTATAACCATTTTTTTCGGCTATACTTCCGGTTTCAAGGTTTCGTGCTGATTAATCTAGATTAACCCGCGTCGTACATTTGATTTTAGTGAGTCTCCCAATAGAAAATTTTTAAATATATAATGACTCGAACCTAAGATATTTCTGAAGTGAAATCAAGATGGTTACCATTTTTATATTATTGGAACAGCTAAAATTTGTCAACAGTTATTGAATTGCAGCCGCCCGTATAGTCCATTCACATGATTCGACCTTCATTACACGCCGACCCGCTCTTGCGTTTTGGTATGTTTCGTCTCGCTACGTTATTCACCTTGGTCCCCACACCCCAAATGTCATGTATAAACGTATCGTTTTCTGAGTTTTTTTTTTAAATTTTGATAAATTATAAATTTCACCGTTCAACTCCATTTTCGTTATTTTTAGTAGCTAAAATTAAAAATACACAGAAATTTTAATTTACTCTTATTTTGATCACTCAAGCATGAAATCAAAAATTAGTAATGTGATATGACATTCACTGTAACACCCCAACCCGTACCCGACCCAGATCCAAGTTTGAGGTGTCATATTGACTTTTCAAACTTTGAATCTTGACAAAATTTAAAGAAAATTTAAAACTTTCATTAAATCAAAAGCGGTTTATTTACATAAATCGACCAAAATAACCAAAATCGATCAGAGCATATTCAACTCAATCAATTAGTACATGCCAACTATATTCAACATAACCAAACACATTTAAATTATCTATTTTCTGATCTGAAATCTTTGTAAGGGAGATGCTGACCTGTTTTTCTCTTCTTTGCTTTTCTTCTCGCTTCTGTAACCTACGTGTGAAACAATCACACGTTAAGTCTATGACTTAGTGAGGCAATAAACTTATATGCAAACTTTAACAAATAATCATACATGAACAATTACTATTATCATTCATACAATTCATACATTCTGACAGGTAACAAATACATACAAACATATATGTCATAATTATTCATATCTCTTATCTCAAGCTCCTATGATCTCTTATATTCATATCATTTATCTTGTAAACTTGTTACTATATCATCATGTAAATCAATTATAATCATTCACATATACTGTAACATGTACTCATATGTCCTATCATAAAACACATACACAAAAGCAACTATATCATCATCTTCATGCGATCACTATCATTGATTCCTTTATCATATGATTCTGTAATTACCATTTGTACAATCATATATCACACATAACATTTCACTAGGAAACAACCATATCATTATATCAAGTTTATTAATATTATCTTTTATTTAGCCCATGATACACATGTGAGAACTAAAGATATGCGAGTACATAGAGGTTGTGCACTATGTTGTCACCACAGCTCGTATAATTCCCTCAAGGGGCACTGAATATTTGTTCTGAAGGACCACTATGTCCCGAAGGACCACTGTTTATCCCGAAGGACCACTGATAATCCCTCGACTCTTGGCATGCCAACTATACCCCTAGCTCTCATATCACATACATGGGCATTATTTTTTATACCATTACACATCTTCACATAGCCACATAGCTTTTCACATAACATTTCCATTTGCACATGTAATTACTTAACTTATTTTCTCATAGCTCATGTTCTATATTCATATCTCATAAGCACGTAGCTCATATTACTTATATTCACATAAATATTCATATTACCAATTCACATAAGCTCATGTATTCGCATGGATTATTTCTCATAGCATATCACATAACTTCTATTATTTCTCCCGTAGTCACATAGATCCATGGCATATAATCACATAGATAATTTCTTAGATGTTCATGTAAACCTAAATATCATATCTTTTTCACATATAATCATATATACTTCATATAGTACATAGAAACACATAGAACACTTCCACGTAGCTTATATAAATTTTAGAGTCCTTTCATATACTTGAAACATATATATATGTATATAATAACTTATATCATATCATCTACCTTATGCTTCATTTCTTTGTATTCCCTTAGATTACATAAACTATGTCGTATTTCTAACATATATCGTTTAATAGTATTTTATTTATATATTAGTTTAATATATTTACTTAATTCAATTTCATATATTCCTTATAACCTTTTCATATAACTCTATAACTTTAGCATATAACTTGTCTTATATATTCATATCATCCTTTTTATATTCAAGTTTCTTAATTGATATACTATTCCCATTTCATTCTATAATTTAATCTTATTTAGTTCACTTAACTCTCATTAAATCAAAAAAGCGCTATTATATTAATTCTCATAATGGATCATACCATTATGTACTTGTCCAACTCATGTTTCCATTAAGCATATACTGTTACACATGTTTACCTAGTTCTTATCACTTCTCACGAACGCACTTTCATCATATTTTCCTATTATTACATATTTTATCTCAGAACCATGTATTCACATAGTCTTATATTTCATTATCATATGACTATATTGTTCTCCTATACTTCGTATACATCTATTTCCATTTCCATATATCACTTGACTTATCTTCTATATTCCTATAATTTCATAACTTATTTTATATTCTTTCATCAACACTTAATAGTGTTTTTACATAAACCATATGGCACATACAAAAACATATCAATTCATATAATCAAACATACATACATTTCATATTAATTACATAATCATGTACTATACTATCGGAAATAGACTTATCGCAAGTCACTTTCCATATAATCCTATGTAATAAGATGCACTCACCTTGGCCTCACTAAGTTCCCATCCACTTTATGATTTCCTCTCTTTCGATCGAATCTTAACTTGATAATCGTTCCGGAACAGGTTCATGTTCGATATCTACATAATCATACATTGATACATATCAGTATCCCATTAATATACTCTAATCTATCATTTCTTAGAACAAAAGAAATGTATATTTCAATTTTCCCTTGAAGTGCATCGATGCATTCTACTGTGTATCGATGCATCCCTTAACATGTGCATCGATGCACTCCTTATGCATCGATGCACTAATTGCATTCGATGTTTCCATTTTTAAGGGGTGCATCGATGCACTTCCTGTGCATTGATACACACTGAACAATTTCTGAAAATTTACCCTTGATGCATCGGTACACATTGAATGTGCATCGATGCACATAGCCCAGAATTCTAATTTATACCCGAAAATCCACTCTTTTCAGCTTAATTGTAACACCCCAACCCGTACCCGACTTGAATACGGGTCCGAGATGTCACATTGACATTTTTCAAAACCTTTACTCTTGTAAAAGTACTGAACATTTGAATTTATATTAAGAAAATACAGTCAAATATTATTCAATTGTGTGTTGTATAAAAATTTGAGATAAAAACGTTTTTATGAACGGTGAAATACGATATGAACAGTAATACAGTAACCTGCTATAGTGATTTTTCGTAAATTGTACATAACACTCGTAAAAATTTAACAGTTCATTTCTTTGCATTTGTACTTATATATATATGTTTAAAAGATTACAAACTCGATCAGAGCATATAATACCTAATTACCTACTTTAATTACATGCCAACCTATTTACATAATAATACATACTGTGTAATTTACTTCTGATCTGGTCTTTGGGCAGAGATATGTTGTTACTTTGAACTTAGCTTTGATCCTTCGCTTCTCGTACCTACGTGTAAATCACTTACACGCTAAGTCATAGACTTAGTGAAGCAAAAAAAAACAGAATAACAAGAATGCATTTTTCATAAATATAAACATTCCATCTATGAATTCAATCGAGTCTCATATAATTCAGTATACTTGATAACCTGAGATAATATAAGTACTTTTCATACCTTTTTATCGTATAAATACATATATCGAACATTCCTTTACATACCATGTAACACATATACTTCACAATAAAACATACATAGTAGCAAATCAATTTATTTATTTACTCTCTGTAAAGACCATGTATTAGCCCATGTATACTTTTGAGAACTCAAGGTATGTGAGTACATTGAGGTTTGCACCACTATGCTGTCACAACAGCTCGATCAATGTCCGAAGGACCAGTCCATAGATTCCGAAGAACCTAGGTAAACAGTCCATATGTCCCGAAGAACATAGGTAAACAGTCCATATGTCCCGAAGAACATAGGTAAAC
>NW_024062342.1:0-77488 GCF_006381635.1 Hibiscus syriacus | reverse complement strand
GCGATAGACAAATTCGCGTTGCGATTTTTTCGTTGCGATAGTCATATTCGTGTTGCGATAGTCAAATCCGCGTTGCGATTTTTGAGTTACGATAATCAAATTCGCGTTGTGATATTCAAATGAATGTGTAATAAGTGATAAAAATTGAACATATCATAGCAATGTTCAAACTCAAGTACTAATACATGCCTAACTGAAAATGTTAAAAGTTTACACATAAAATACACATAATAGTCAAATTCGCGTTGCGTATTCAAATGAATGTGTAATAAGTGATAACAACTGAACAGATCATAGAAATGTTCAAACTCAAGTTACTAATACATGCCTAATGAAAATGTTAAAAGTTTACACATAATACAACGTTTGCATTTAAAAATCACCTAAGTTAATAGTCCCAAAAGGTGAAGCCGGTTGTGATTGGGATTTTGATTTTGATTGCGATTTTGATTGCCTTTTTCTTGACACCATATGAGCTTTGGATTTTGATGAGGATCCATATTTTGGTAGAGGAAAAGATGATTGTGATGGCACTAGTGATCCACATGTCAACCTTGTATGACCACTTTCCTTTCACCGACTACATGTCGATCTCTTCTTCTCTTCACCCTTAGACGGTATACGATCGTGACTTTTTGGTCGGCCAGGTAGCCTTCTGTCCATGGCTGGTGGCAAAACTATTTGTAAGTCATCTGGTATGTCCCACTCAGAAAGATGTGGAATAGGGTAGATAATCTCGGCATAAGTCTGTCGATATACTTCTGTAGTGTAGCAATCCATAGCGTATGCGCTTGAATCATCTTGGTTTAGATGAAGAGCAACTTTTATAACATGCCCACACGGATAACCAGATGTTTGCCATTTCATACAACTACACGTCTTTTCATTTAGATCGACAAGCCCATTTAAGTTATTATCTAGTACTTCAAACAAAGTGTTTGAACATGGTTCAAATCTCCATGACGTTGACTTCATAACACGTTTCGTTATCTTTTTTTCAGTCCATGGTGTAACACGATGTTCCAATGTTCCTGTAAATTTAAATAAATAATACTTAGTAAAATATATAATAAGTTACGAATTTAAAGAAATAATACCTGCATGGTTTCTTTTCTTGTTGTACCACTGTTGAATAGAGGCTCGAAAAAACTCCATTAACATAGTAATGGGTAATTTTCGAGAATGACAACTTAGAGCGTTGATTGATTCTGCACTATTAGACGTCATGAAACCATATCTTGCTCCAAGTTGATGTACTCTTGAATATCTTTTAAACCCGACATCTTCTAGTGTTTGAGCACACTGAGGCAAAACACGTCTTAAACAATTTATATGCTTATTAAAATCCACTTCCCGATAAGCTTTTACAGCCTTCCAGTATGTCCATTTGTGATTTTTTATACCAGCAGACCTTGATTTTAGATTTCTATATAAATGAACACCAAAAAAGTCCATGAAAAGCATCTGGGAAACACCTTCTACCAGAGTTGTCAATTGAGTTTGGCCTATCGGATATGATTGTCAGATTGCTAATAGGACCTATGCAATCCCTAAGATGCCCCATAAACCATATCCATGAATCAGAGGTTTCAGATTTGCCAACCCCGTAAACTATTGACAGTATCCCATTGTTAGCATCCATGGCTACTGCTAATAAGTTTACTCCAAGGTATCGACCTTTTAAATGTGCTCCGTCAACTATAATAATTGGGTGCATGCAACTAATAAACGAACGAATCTACAAAATCATATACACAAGAAATATAATCATTTAAATGTGAAATGCATGTAACTAACAAAAATGAGTCAACAAAATTATATTGATTTACTAACCGCAGCACCAATGGCGATAAACAACAACTCAAAGCGTCCATCTCTATCTGTTTTGATATGAGTTACCGACCCAGGATTTTTCAGCTTTAAATTGTGACAATAAGCCGGCAGTTGGGCAAACGATGCTTCTGGCGACCCCCTCAACAATTCCAAGGCATAACATTTGGCTCTCCAAGCTTGAGAATATGAGATACTAATCTTGAACCGAGCATTCATGTCAGTCATAATTTCATGTCCCCGATATACCCTGCCATTCAAAAACATTAACTCAGCCAGAAAACCACCCAACACCTTTTTGTTTGCCTGTCTATGGTGAGGAAAAACTTGGGTTCTTGAACATGTATGTTTATCAATAAAAGTCCTAACTTAAAACATTTCTCAATCTTTTATCCGCTTTGCAATCATACGCCACGTACAGTTTTTGTCAATCATACACCTTGTTTCGAAACGATCTTTGTTTGATTTGTTAACTTTTAGTTGATAGCCATCTTCCACACATTTCGTATACAAAGCTATCTTCAAGTCTTCCTTTTTATCAAAACAATCATCTTTCTTGATACGAATAATTTTTGTGTAACAATCAACTGCTATTTTTACTAACTCTTCTTCCGATATCTGAAGTAATTCTGGCATATTCCAGTTATACTCCCGTGGTATTTTCTGTGGGGACTTTTCTTCGGGGATTTCTTCTTCTTCTTTTTCTTCTTCATGGTTATATGAATTACAGAATGGATGTTCAACATGTTCATTCACAGTCGTAGCTTCCTCCTCATTATCATCAACAACATCTTCCTCGGCAGCGGCTATTTCATCATCAAAATTCGGGTATTGATCAATATTAAAATCATTACACGCAGGGTCTGTTTCTTCTTCTGAAACATCATCAAAATCCGAGTATTGACCAAGATCAAAGTCCGGGTATTGACCAAGATCAAATTTCGAATACCAACTAGTACTCACAATTTTTTCTGTTGGCTCATCATCGTCTAACTGGTTAATACGAAAACCGGAATTTGGTGCTGAAAGTTGATTGGGATTTGGATTAGGGAAAGGTTGTGGGTTTTGAGATTGTGTTTGGTATTGGAAATGTGGTGAAACAAAATTTGCTTGGTGATGAAATTGTGGTGGAACCATTAAATTTTGAGCACCATAAACTGGGGTTGAAAAACTTAGTTGATTACTACCCGCTACTGACCCAACTTCACTACTTCTAGGTTCAACAACATACAATGTAACATCATCTTGCGAAACACTAATGTAAGCAATGAATCGTTCAACATCTTCATTGTCGGTTAACAAATAAACTTTACCTTTTCTCTGATAAGATAGCCTAAATCCACTTAAGGGCTCTAAATTCAATTTATTTGCAATACGTAACATTAGAGTTTCATAAGTTAACTTTTTTAATGACAGTTTTAGTTGAAGATCCATGGGTAAAGGCATATATTGTAAAACACCATGAACATTCTCTCATGACCCTCCAAAACACAAATCTATCCAAACATGATCAACATTAGATGATTTCATTATTGTAAATTAATTTACTAAACAAACGAGCTGCGAAACTAAAACCTGTTGCCAGATGGGGAAGGATGTCGTTGGATATAAGAACGGATGTCGCCGGAGAGAGTGATAGATGGAGATGGAATGAGTTGCGATTTAGGGATTTAGGTTATGAGTTGCTTCTGCTGCGTAGTTATATACCCAAAACATTTGCGTTGTGAAACTAAAACCTGTTGCGAATTTGAAATTCAGTGTTGCGACAGTCAGAATCGCATTGCGATTTACATATTCGCATTGTAATTTACATATTCGCATTGCGATTTACATACTCGCATTGCGATTTACATATTCGCATTGTGATAGTCGGAAAATCGCAACGCGAATTTGGAAAATCGCAATGCGATAGTCAGAATCGCGTTACGAATCTGGAAACTGATTTGCGATACCGGAGATCGCGTTGCGAATTATCGATCGCATTGCGATTTAGTTGGTCATTTTGGCAAATCCAAAAAAAGTTGGTTAAAATCGTATATTATAAGGTATTTTTGGTCACTGAGGTTATTTTCTCTAACAGTTAACGTTCGATTTCATTGGTTAAAGGGTCATATCGTTTTTTTCTTAGTTTAAGGGTTATATTGAGTATAAAAGAAAGTTTAGGGGTTAAATTGACTTTTTTGTAAAAGTTTGAGGCTTCAAATATCATTAAATATAAAATTTGTTGTTAGAAGGATTTAAACTCGTATAAATTTTGTTAAAAACTAAAATCTGATATTTTAATATTTTTAAATTTCCAAAATAATTTGAATGAAAATACTAAAAACATGTTTTTTATGTTTTCTAATTTTATATCATTTTCAAATTTGATGTTTTCTAATTTCACTCATTTGAGATTATGAGATCAATATTATATGTTAATGTACAATTCAAATTGTTATCAATTTTTTAATAAAAAATATGAGTTTGAAACATAATAAATAATAAGGTAATTATTTTATAACTTTTAATAGTCGATAGAATCAGCAAAGCAACTCTTTATAATCTTAGAATTGTTTTGTAATTTTTAATGGTTGAGGATTCAGAAAAATAATATCTTATAATTGGAGTACTATTTGTTTACTTTTCCCATATTTTTTATGGCGCCAACACTATTTTGCCGGCTACTTTTCTTTGTTTCCCCCAGTAAATTTCTTTCTTCTCTCGTGTACTCGTTTGATGGGGAAAATGAATTTACTTGGAGTTTTGATGGAAACCATTGCATCACAGTCAATGGACACCATTAAAACAGGCCTTATTTGGCCTCTAAGAGCGGCATGGATAGCTGGGATTCTTCCCCTTCTCATCGCTTCACTGCCTTCTCCTCATCTCAATCCATTTCACGCCCTTCTACAAGCCTTTGCTTCATCCAATGTAAGGACCATTTTTCTTTTTGGATTTTATCATATTTTTTAAGAAATTCCCATCAAATTTCATTCTTTCTAACAATTTTTTTCATGGGGTTTTATGGCTAATGTAGAGGTTCACGGTTCCACAGAGTTTCTTTCTGCACTTTTATATGTTGGGTGTGGTTTGGACAACCACCTTGTTAATGAGCATTTGGTACTTTGCATACAAAGTTACATCTTTGGGTTCCGAGCCTTTGAGTCATGTTGCAGCTGTTAGTCACCTGACAGGCGGGTCACATGTTTTTTCCCTACACAAGTCTCGTTTTACCACGGCCGAAGATAGATTCAATGTTTGGAAGTCTGTGTTTTGTTGTTGTTGATGGAAATTCATGTACTGAGGCGGCTTTATGAGACCTTTCATGTCTTCAACTATAGCACTTCAGCTAGGATGCACACAACTGGTATCTAGTGAGTCGCTGAACACATTTGCTAAGTTTATGAATTGCCATCGATGAATTATTCAATTATTTGTTTGTTAGGAGAATGTTAAACCTAGTATAAGGAGAAGGCAAAGAAGAAGTTAGGATTTAATATGTTTCTGTTTTGCTTATTGATTTATTATGATACTTGGAAGAGTATTTGGAAGATTGACAATAAGATGATTCTTTTTCCCTTTTTTACTGAGCATGATCAGTTAACGCATGAGCTTGACTATTGATTGAAGTTGATTATCTTAAATGTCCTTGTAGTTTGTATTTAGTTCTGATTGTATGATGATTGTTTTGGCAGTTATTATACAGCAGCACCTCTGTCACTCTGTACAATTTGTGCACTAGAGGCTTTTAATTTTGCAGCTGATCAAGTAGCTGAATTTAAAGTTAAAGGTCAAGAAATGCTGTCAATTACAGATTTCGATTTGTGGGGTTATGTGAAGCCTATAACAAGGCTTGGATGGTGCCAATGGGCTGGTGCTGCTATATTTTCTTGGGGGTGGTTCCATCAATTTTGTTGTCATGCGATTCTTGTAGGTGTTTTCGCCTGTTAAACCTATATTCGCTTGTGGGTAATTCCAAATTTTTTGGAATGGAACAAAATGATGCTTGCTCTGAAACTTGTGCTCATCCGGATGCTGGTTTTCTGGTTTTGGTACAGAGATCACTTAGAGAACGTGGGGATCGAACTGAATATGTGATTCCACATGGAGATTGGTTTGAAATTGTCTCGAGTCCGCACTATTTAGTTGAGATGGTGATTTTCTTTCTCCCTTGTGGATGCTTGTGTATGCCATGGTTGTTGTCAAACAGACAAGTTATGATCATTATCTCCTTGCATCTGTACAGATAATATATGCCGGTCTATTGGTCGCTAGTGGAGGAACCGACATTACCATATGTCTACTTATTGGATTTGTGGTATTTTGTACCATCCTTATCTATTTTCCAGAACTATGCAGATTATAAACAATGTTCCCTGTAGCTGAATATTTTGTAACTCATGTTCGGCTGACTGTTTCAGGTAGCTAATCTTGCCTTTACTGAAGCAGAAACTCACCGGTGGTACCTTCAGAAGTTCGAGGACTATCCGCAAAACTGGTGGGCCATTGTTCCATATGTTTATTAGTTACGAGAGACAAGTTTCGAAGTATATTTAGTAAACCGGGTTAGCTCCTGCTGTGCTGTTGTCTGTAATCCCCTGTTTGACATCCCTATGTTGTGTGTGTTAAATGGAAAGTGGATTCTACCCATTTTCACAACCCAATGGAAAGAGAATTGTTGTTGGACATTATCATTGAACAGTGTATTGAAAACTTCTAGAAACGTTTCAATAATCAAATAAATAATGAAATTTGTCCAAGAGTTACCTATCTTTACTTTGTCCTATAAGTCTGTCTCGAACAAATATCTGAATCTGGTCCGGTCCGGTCCGGTCCGGCTTTTGAATACTCATATTGATTTACCTTGAAAAGAAAATTAGTGAGGCTCTCTCTCTTAGATAATGGCATTTGAGCCCATAAAATGGTCTTATTTGGCCCAAAATACGCCCATAGAAATTTAGCCAAAATCGAGACTCCTTTAATGGTATTGGTTACGGCACTATTACGTTCACGAGGGTCCACTGAGAAATTTCGTGGTTGTCTCTACTCTGATCTGGAAAGAAATCGACCGATCACATAGTTCCCAAATCTGTTCAAATCGTCGGGGAAATTGTTGAGAAACTGAAAGTCTAAGATGGCTTCCACATTCAGCGGCGATGAAACTGCTCCTTTCTTTGGCTTCCTCGGCGCCGCTGCGGCCCTCGTTTTCTCCTGTAAAAAGCCCCAACCCAAATGTTAAATTTTCGGTTCTTCATGGTTCTGGTTTCCCCAACCAAGTGATTTGTTTTTTTTTCAGGTATGGGAGCTGCGTATGGGACGGCCAAGAGCGGTGTAGGTGTGGCGTCGATGGGAGTGATGAGGCCGGAGCTGGTTATGAAATCAATCGTCCCCGTTGTTATGGCCGGTGTTTTGGGTATTTATGGGTTGATTATTGCGGTTATTATTAGCACTGGGATTAACCCGAAGGCCAAATCTTACTACCTTTTCGATGGCTACGCTCATCTTTCCTCTGGTCTTGCTTGTGGCCTCGCTGGTCTCTCAGCCGGCATGGCTATTGGAATCGTCGGCGATGCTGGTGTTAGGTATTGTCATCTAATTTGCTTTCGCTGTTTTGCATTTCAGCTCTTTAGAACTGAAATGTTGTTTGCTCGAATCAAATTTCATTTGCTGCATAGATTTTTTCGAAGCAGTGAAAAAGTAATTGTGTAATAACTGTGATCGTATGATTGACCTTGCACTCACATTCACCAATTCTGATAAAACTATAGTGGTAAACTTCTTCTTGTTGAGTGAATTCAAACCTGGATCTGCTGGAATTTGACTTGGTTCACAAAATGTAATTTATTTTGATTTATGCAATGTATGTGGAAGTTACAAAGATGAAAACTTTGAAAGATAGCATTTTTATTTTCTTTTAAAATCTTGCTGATGCTTTGCAGAGAAGCTAAGAATTGTTGCCGATGAATATAGAATATAGATCGTCATAATTATTACAAAGCTGAGAATTCCTCGGTTTTGAGATTCATTGCAATTGTGAGAATATGCTTGATTGATATAGTTTTTTCTATGCATTTATTTGCAGAGCCAATGCTCAACAGCCAAAGCTTTTTGTTGGAATGATTCTTATCCTCATTTTTGCCGAGGCTTTGGCTCTGTATGGACTCATCGTCGGTATCATCCTCTCTTCTCGTGCTGGTCAATCCCGAGCAGAGTAGAGTGCAAGATTCTGAAACTTGGGATGTTGCTAGTTGCCATTAGTTGGTTGTTTTGCATCCGATTCTTGTCACTAGCATGCAGTATGAAACATTGGTGAAGTTATTCTGAACTCGTTCATGGATCTTATTTAAGCGTTCTATGTTGTTTGTATGATTAGAAGATAGATTTAATTCAAAATAGATCATGTTTTGCATTGCTTTTCTTATCTATTTCTGGAATCTAGTGTAAGTTCAATGTACTGAAAAGACCATTTTTATGATACTTGATCTCAGTTCTGTCTCTGTTCATCTTTCTTTTGGTATTGAAATGATGAAGTTCTACTATCAGCTTCCCCACTTCACCATTTTTATTTCTTAATGCGGAGACCGTTGTATGGTCATTGTTAAGCTTATTAGGGTTGTATATGGATTCAATTTTAGGCTTAATTATGAGCTTCATCATTTTACTTTGTGAAAAACAAAAAGTTAGTCGTTTGTTAATTATGAGCTTTAATTAACAATGCTCTATAATATATAAATTGATTGAAATGTACATCCATATACCAAGGAAAATTATTTAACAAAAATGAGAACTACATACAAGTAAAATGTATTTTACTTTTTAGTTTTATATTGTATAATTGGATCTTACCTCTTTGTTGGTTAAAATTCATTTACACGATGTAAAAAACTTTTAGTTTTACACTGAATTAGGATTTTACCTCTTTGATTTGATTTAAGTAATAAAACTGATCCTTGACGTTGGTTTAACCGATTTACAAACTCTTCCATTGCACTAAAATCAGGAAACAGAAACTTTCAAAAACAAAGGAAATATGTGTGGATGAAATCAAACAACTATCATGTATATATATAATTAACACCTATAACATAGACAATACACTGCGTTTCAAAGTATTATGTCTCATGGGTGTGTGTTGTCCCAGTGTAAAGTTAAGACCAAACATTTCCTTGAACGTCTTCTCTGGATTTTCAAAACCAGCCAGCTTTGCAACAATGGCAGCACTCTCAGCAATGTGTTCCATGTCATTGCAGTCACTCCACAAGAGGTTAACCAACTTCAACCTCCTTTGTTTCGCGTTCAACTCAATTCCCCATTTACGAAAGAGATTCTCTATTTCAACCTTGGAGAGCTTCTTGCTTATCCTCTGGCACAACTTTTGCCTCTCCCGACGTAGAGCCTTCTCACTGTTTGCAAAGTTCAAAACATCAGTGGCTTCTAGGTTGATGTAATAAGCATATAAACATACACATATATATATACCTAGAAGCGCGAGTAAGGACTCGACCGTTTTCGACCATTTTATGGCCATCGGTGAACGTGTTCTTCATGAAGGACAGCCTCCTATGTTCCACCTCCATGTATATATAATCTTTTGGATCTCCCTTGAATAGCAGGAAGAAGTAAGTCCTATGGACCAGTGACACATTGCAGTCACGCCAGAGTTCAATTATCTCTTTTTGAAGCCTCTTAAATTCTGAAGGCCACGCTGAAGAGCTTCCATAAGTCTCTGGTGTTGCGTTCGTCACCTGTACTGGTCATGCATGAACATGTTTTTACACGAACTTTCGTAGTAAAGTATACCCTTTATAATATAATCAGGATAAAAAGAAATCAAACACTCACCGGTGAATCACCATGTTGGTTATCGTACTTGTGATTACTAGACATTTCTTCAGTTCCTCTTGTTGAGGTATGGAAATCGGTACTAATCTGATTCCCTGGGGTTGGGACTCTAACACTCCAACCAGCGGCACTTGTAAAAGAACTTTGAGATTCAAGTGGTGATTTCACGGCATTAAGCTCATTAACAGTAGCACTCGTTGAAGAATTTGGAGATTCATTTCTAATAAACTCCTCCGCCTCGCCCTGGTGATCAAACTTCAATGCAGAAGATTTTCTGTGGAAATTGTATGGTCTTTCAGTGAAATCTTTTGCATTTTGCACGGGAGATGTGCCATCATTCTCTTCTGCCTTCTCAATCCACTGAGAAACAGTCATCAGACTCGCTTTACAACTTCTACTCCTAGTAAATCTCAAGCTTCTACAGCCATAGGGTTCATGTTTCAGCTGACATAAATATGCTTTTTCAGGAGGTTCAAAAACCATATTTTTATTTAAATCAGATGACTTGGATTCTTGCTTTGATATATCTTCATTGTCAACTTCTATCACTCCTGAAATAGTTGTGTTTTCCCCAGGGGATGAGCCATCGTGATGAATCTTTGGGCGAGACTCTGAAAAACTTGAGTCCAAATATCTGTTCATACTCGAATTCGGGTCAATGCAACGAACTTCCTTGCACGGTGTCTCTGAATTTTCATAGTTATTCTCCTCCTGGCGAAGAGTACTTCCGACAAAAACAGAAAATCTCGGTGACAGCTGCGGGGAGGAGGCACTTGGACGTGGTATAGTCAATTTGAAGTCGGGAAGCTGAAGGAAGTTCTCTTCAGAGGTGAAACTTTGTATATCTGAAGGACAGCGGGATCTAACTCCAACAGACAAAACCGGTCTCACAATGATTGAATTTGCAGAGTCCAGTGAATCTCTATCTCGCACTCGCAGTTTGGGGTACTGAGAATCTGAACTTACCTGGTGAATGAGGACATGCAGGAATTAAACTTTGGATGGTGAAGTGAACTTAAAAGATGCATCAAATGCTTTAGTAATATATGCATATATACATACTTTCACTAGTTTTTCAGCTCCAGGACTTTCATTGTTAGCCGTTTGTCGTATCCCCTCAACCACAGACCAAGCAAGGTCTCTTTGCTGAATCAGAATGGCTACCTCTTTCTTTAGCTGCATGAAGCATGGAGGAAAATCAAAACAATAATTCATGGATTAAATCCAAAGATGTATTCACTATACCTATATCATCACCTTTTCAATTTCGAGGTCTTTCTCTCGCAGCAACGCATCAGAAATCGAGGAAGTTGGCCTTGTTCTTGCAATTCTCAACTCATTCTCTAATCTAGCCATTTCTCTTTGCATTTGCTTAACTAATGCTTTATCAGACAGCACCAAATTAACTTGACCATTGGTAATCACTTCTTTAGCACAACTTGCAAATAAGAGGGTGTTTCTTGATTGTTCGACATGCGACTGTGCCGGACTCATGGTACAAATTATAGCAGTTCTAGCATTGCCTCCGAGGGAAGACTGAAGTATCCGGGTCAGCTTCGAATCTCTGTAAGGAATGTGTCCATTTTTTCCCTTGCTGCAACCAAGTACAAATTTATACCAAGATACATTAGATGATTCATGAAGTGCTACAAACATTTAGTAGTAATCTGATGAAACAACTGACCTCAGCTTACGTATAACAGTTCCAAGCGTTAGTAAACTGCGATTTATATGGCAACCTTCTTTCAACCTAGCACAGGCTGATGATGTCTGAGATGCACGTTCGCTTCCTGCAAGATCAACAAAGTTCTAGACAAAACAGAGTGAAAATGTCAGTTGCTTTCAAATATTGGTTAATCAATCAAATCTTGACCGAAACAGATATATGTTGTTTCATACCACTGAGGCCACGAGGGTGCTTGATTTGTCATTGCCTAAAAACTCTCGTGCAGAACTTTCGACCGTCTGATGAAAGGAAAATAGACAGATGATATGAAAATAAATTTCACATCATTGTTAAGTGAATAATATCTAAAAGTTTAGCAATGGAACACAAAACATACCACTCTCAAAATCTGATGGGATCTAGAGCTTGTCTCATTGAGAGAGGTCTCCCCTATTTGTCTTTGAGCTGCCAATGTCACCAAGGCATGCTTAAATATGCAGTCAATGGCAAGTGAAAGGAAGACTTGTTGACATAATCTTACCTTCACAAATAGATAAAAGCTCCTTAAAGTGATTCCAGTCCCGCAGAGTTTCTTCTGTGAGTTTAACGACAACCGTTCCCCTCTATCGAAATAGATATCTGTTAGTAAGATAAGTCCATAAAACTCGGTTCCTCATAAACATAGGTGATAGGACTGGACTCACTTCGTGGTCATCTCGAAGCTGAAGGGGAGAACCCTCTAAACTAAGGAGGTCCCTGACTGATTCATTGTAGATCTCCATAGCAGAGAACTTCAAGATAAACTCTCTTTCCTTGTGCTACAAAAAAGTAGTTGTGGTTTTTGTCAAAGAAGGAAATACAACGGAAAAGTATAACCACAAAGGGAGCAACAAAAACCATTGTATGTCTTCATTACCCTCTGTATGTAATCATATATATCTGCCATGGCATACTCCGTAATTCCAGTCATCGTATAAGTTTTTCCGCTGCTCGTTTGCCCGTAAGCAAAAATAGTAGCTGAAACATAGTTTATGAATTGACAGTTGAAATTAGGAAGTTGTTTATGGAGTCACAAAAGAGCCTTGGGAGTATCCAAAAAGATAGGAAAGAGATGTAACTCACAGTTTATGCCCCTGACAACTGAAAGGGCAATTTCCTTAGCTCCTTCTTCATACACTCGCCTATTGGGACATTTAGAGCTAAAAACCCTGTCTAAAAATCACCAAGGAGACTCATGATTCCAGAAGAAACCACTGGTGTCAACTCCATACATGACAACATGCTTTAATTATACTATCTCTATAAGGCATTGCATTAGAGGCCAGAAACCTAAAAGTGGCTATAAGATCATCATGGTGGACCGGTAGTATGTAACAAAATGTATATCGGTAAAGTAATTTCGCACTCCGGCTATGGAAACGGGTTTGAAGGAAAAATATTTCTATCATCTTAGGGCCTATTCAAAGGTTTCTGCAGTAAAATTTTCTATCATACAGCAATTGACATTAACATTATCCAGAATTTTGTTTCAAATACTAAGACTTCATTAGTCATTTCCAGAAATCGAGAGGCAATTTCAAAACTTTGGTAAGGATATAAACTAAGGGGAAAGCAATCAAATTTAGATAAACTGGATATCTAAAAGTCTAAGCACTTACCAAATGTATAGGAAGTCGGGTACATGGATTTCTCGGAAACCGAAAGGCCGTTCCTGTATATGATAGTGTTATCACTGATGCATTCCCAGTCAGAAACATCATGCCTATCAATCTCCTTGTCGTTGAGAGGCCGCAATCGAACCGAAACAAAAATTCTCTCCTCACAACCTGTTGGCTCCTGCACTTCCTCCTCTCTACCATCCACTACCACCATCTTTCAGCTTCCCTCTTCCAAAAAAAAAGCTAATGAAAACTATACCATGAATAGAAAATTCAATTCAACGAAGCTGTGGCCTATTCACCTTAGCTTCCTACCACCTATATGCTTCTCTATTCAATCAAGGGGATCGGTATTCAAATGGTCAGACAATGAAGTCTCGTTGGGCTCCTATAAAAACACCCAACTTTTAGACATTTGCAATCAACAAGTAATCACGGGTTAGTGCTAAATTCACTCAAAATTTTGTTCTTTATTCATATATTTCAAAGCCAGATTCTCATGTTACAATATTTCTTCACAGGAAAAAGAAATGGAAGTTTTTGAGAATCAAGATGTTTCCAATTTTACCTTGGGATTGAAGATTTGAATACACCTTGCATTCCCTTTTTTCCAAGGAAATGTTTGGTTTTTCCCCCAGCTTTACATTTGGGACAACAACAATCACCCTGGTTTTTTCTTCTTCTCTCTTATTATATGTGTTCCAGTTTTGTCTATATTTAGACCTGGAAAAAACCAACAAAATCCCAATAATAACTTGTCCCAAATTCCAATTCCCAAATATAGACACCCACATGAAAGAAAATCAAATATCCTTTCCGCAATTGTAGAATTACAATACTTTTGTTTTTTGTGCCATATTTTTACCACAATCATTACATCAACACTAAACTTCAAATTCTTCAGCTTTGGTAACCTCAAAGTTGAAATCTTTCCAGGGTGTATTTTCATGCATATAATGGAAGTGAGATATTGAAGTGGTTATAGTGTCTGCTTCTTTTGTTTAATTGTTAGTTTATTTTTTCAGAGCTTCTCTTTGAAAAAAAATAACTAGCTTTTGAATTAAAACAAAAAATGGAGAAGCTTTTTGATAACAGAGATTGAAAAGAGGCCCCTGCATGTGCATGAAAATTTTGTTTATAAATAATCTATGGTTTATTTGAATATATAAGATGGCCATGCAAAGACCTGATTTGAAGTTTTGTCCAATACTTGGGAATCTGTATTATGAAGAGGGGGTCTTCAAGCTAGAATACTGAAAAACTAAGCTTATTCTTATGATTCCCAGGATGTGATCTTTGTTATAGCTGAAGTACAAAGAACTAGGATACACACGATAAATAGAAGATGTATCATTAAACAATCGAGTAGGGATCGAGTATATCTATCAGTTGTTGCCATTAATAAGCATAAAAATAGGGGCCCCGAAATCCAGTATATCTATCAGTTGTTGCCATTAAGAATCATAAAAATAGGGGCTCCGAAATCGAGTATATCTATCAGTTGTTGCCATTAAGAAGCATAAAAATAGGAGGCCCGAAATCGAATATATCTAGAAAATAGGGCCCCTTTATAAGAATTTGCACAGGACCCCCAACAACCTAGCCACGACCCTGTCTAAAATGATTACAAGATAATATATGTTCAAAAAAAAATTAATTATTGATAATGCACACACATGTCTTGTGAAACTAACAATTTTTTTTATTTCAGAGGCCACTCAATGAATTCTGAGTAGGCCATATTGGTTTCGAAGATTGGTACAAACCACTGTTTTGCTTTCAAAAGAGTTTCGTCCAACAAGGCCTCAACTATTTGATTTCAAGCTAGTGGACAAATAGTGGGATGACAATGGAGCCTGAACTTCATACTACTAAATGTATTGTTTATAGATTGGGTTCATGAATAGTATTAATATGTTGGGGGTAAACTACCTTGCTGTGGGTCACTAAATTATTGAAGTTGTTTTGTTTTGATCAGTGAACCATGAATTTTGTCAATTAAATCACTAAATTTTAAAATGATTTCAATCACGCCACTGACTATTAACAGAATTGTCTACGTAATAGTTAAATAAATTTGTATAGTTACACATTTTTGTTCATTACTTATACATTCTATTAATCTAGTCATAATTTCATTAAAAATATTTTTTAAAATAGTTTTAATAAGATAATGGCACGCATCACAATCTTATTAGAGAGATTAAATGAAATAGAATAGGATGGAAACCAGTCAGGGTACTGGAGGAGGTTTAGGTGCACCTTAACTAATCTTAATTGATGCTTAGAAAAATATGAAATAGAAAATAGAATGAGGGAATCAAACTTGGAATTGGAGGTAGTCGGCAACCCACGTATGTTTTCAGTGGCGGATATATGTGTACGTGTTCACCCTGAAATCTGAATTTTTTTATATTAATTGTTCATTTTACTAATAGTGTCCACTCTGAAATTTTATTTGTGACTACCATGTACAAAAAATTTCTATTATTAATACATGTGTGTCTACCTTGAAAAATATTTTTGGATCTACCACTACAAATTAGTTAACCCTATTCCATATGAAATAGGGTAAGGGGGAGGTAGGGTAGTAGGATGCCCCTAACGCCAGGTTGAGAGCAGCTTCTGTGGAAGACCTTCGTTATGAATTGCCCTCAGTGGGACTCGATCCCACGACCACAAGGTTAACAAGCTTGCGCTAACGCCGGACATTATATCGATTATCCTGTAGGCTGGTTCCAACAGATGATTTACAAGAGAAAATTCACCCAAAACCAGAGAAAACAAGTCTCTAGGGTTTAACGAAATATTATAAAATCAAACAATGCAAAAATCAGTCCACAAGCCGGACTGTTATAGCCAAAAATCATGTTTATCCGAAAATCACTCTAAATTGAAATTCGAAATAAAATAAACAATATGCAAAAAATCCGGCTCAAATCGGATTTAAATTGACTTCCTAACTGACAAGCAAAATATTACCATAAATATTAAAAAAATAAATAAAACTAGTGATTCGGAGGGAAAATAGTAGAATTTGAGGTCGAAAAAAAGGCCACATGGAGCTATACTCAATGTGGACAGCATGCGTCGAAATGGGCTTTCCGAATTGGGGTCTTATGCGCTATTCCGACACTTATAGCCAAAGTTATGGCCAAAAGACTGAAACGCACTCAAAACGGCCCCAATGAGGAACATATCACAATCAACTCTCGCCTTTGCGATGATCTGCCAACTCATGGTATCTCAGCGCCATCAAGGTACAATCTGACAGCTCAGTATTATTTGTCTCGGATCCGCCTACATCAGTCAACCAAAATGTAATTACTTGAATCCACAAGACCACAACCACTAGAAAATAATATTTCATTTATCACCACTCAAGGCTTTATTTATAGGATAATGGACCTTTGAACTTAGACTGGTACACAGTCCAGCCCATTATCTTTTCTAGTAATGATATTATTAGCATTGCCAGAAAAATAGTATATTTATCAGCAACCATGTCAAGCCATCACGACGCATGCATGGGCAATTACGTAGAAAAAAAAAATCTCGAAATGATCCAAAGAAGGATCTGTCAAGTGTCAAACTTGTGTTGTCGTTTGAGTGAGACGTCAAGGAAACATCAAAGAAATTTCCCAGTTTTTTTTGGAACTTTGGCACTTTCTGTCTTTAGGATACCTCGAAGGGCTAAAAGGGCTCTGTTTTTACTTGATGTTTGTTTGATTATATAGCTTTCGAAATCACCGTTTTTGGGGTAACCACTGAATCATATAGTTATATTCAACATGAACATATTTTATTCGAAGGGTTTAGGCAACAAGCTAAAGCTGTCAACTTTGTTTCTTCTTGTAACTTGTTTCATGGCTCTCATGGTTCGAGAAGAAAGCACTTTTAAAGCAGTATGCATCTGATTGGGAGCATGAGAATTTGCTAGGAAAGTTCCTTATAATTACTTGAATTTCAATTCAGGAAATTAGGTGCTTCCCCAAATATTCTGCTTTATAAGAGGATCCCAAGGCAGTAACCTAGTCATGCAAAGTGTTTGCTGAGAAAACCAAGTGTAAAAGAGTGAAAAATACATGATGGAGATTGAGGAAGTAAACAACTACGAGGCATTGCCGCTTCTCTCTTTGAATCATGTATCATTGTTGTGTCGATCGGTTTCCGAATCGGCGAGGTTCTACGAAGAAGTCTTGGGATTTGTTCTCATCAAACGCCCCTCTTCTTTCAAGTTCAATGGAGCTTGGTAAGCTTGTTGTTTTAAACTGAAAATCCTGTTTTTAATGGAACAGGATGTTAAATGACTGGTCTCCTTTATTTCTTGCAGGTTGTACAATTATGGCATTGGGATACACTTAATTGAAAATCCATCAATCGATGAATTCGATGCAATTGTCGAACCCCGGACAATTAATCCCAAGGACAATCACATATCCTTCCAGGTATAATATATGAATTCGAATCAAATCTATCAGAAACCAATACTGCTGCACAGCTTTTGGTTATAACAAGTTCTTTGTTCTGTGATGACAGTGTATCGATGTTGGCCTTGTCAAGGGGAGACTTAAAGGCATGGGAATGAAGTATGTCACCGCAGTGGTCGAAGACGAAAGGAACAGAGTCGAACAGGTGTTCTTCCATGACCCGGATGGGTACATGATTGAGCTCTGCAACTGCGAGAACATCCCAATCATTCCCCTTGCTTCTTGCTCATTCAAGCCGAGGCTACGCAATGTCATCAAGGCCGAACCGGCTAAATGCGGATTCATGGAAAACGCAATGATGGAGAGCTTGAGCATGGAGATGCTGAACATTGCATTTTGAAGTGCACCCAAGTTTAAAACAAGAAAATGATGAACTCCACTTTATTTTTCCAGCTATTGTATGCTGAAATTGTTTTCTACAGGTCTTATAATGGTGTCTATTTGGTTTCATGAAGAAATTGTATTATTTAAGGTTGAGAGATTAATCAAGTTGTAATCCCAATGTAATACATACATATGTTGATTTATCTGGTTCAATCAAGGACTATATTCCCCTCTAGATTAATTTTTTTGCTTAGTTGTTTAAACTCAGAAGCCTGTGATTTTTCATTAGCCCCACCTTGTATGATTGTATTATAAATAATACTTGATTGGACTTGACATTCATTGCCCTTCGTCCATTTGTTGTAGGAAGATGTGCTTGCCTTTGCTTGAAGTAATGGGGTCTTTTATATTTTTGGATTTTTCTTGTTGTTTTTACTTGTTGTTTTTAAGGTAGATACATGATGGAAGAAAAAAAAATGTGGTGATGGTCAATTTATTTGATAAAGGTTAGGTAATTATCATGTTGAATGTGAATTCATAATATAAACACTTATATCATATAATGTAGGTCTAAATCATCCATTACCCCACCAACGCTAACATCATTGTGATTGAGAAAGATCATACATATGATTAAAATAAAAAAAGAATCTCAATTGCTAACACATTTAAATTAAAATAAAGGGAATTATTGGTGTTCCAAATGATGGTTCTTGGCCACCTATAATCTTTACATTACTTTGTTGAACCTCATCCTAATCCACCATAACCAATCAATCATAGCAAGGACCAAGACACTGTATATCATTATTAATTCAACATGTTGATTATCTTCCCAGGTCTTGAAGCTAGATTTTAAACACAGAAAAACATTTATGAACTTGGGTAAGTGGTATTTGTTCACTATTGAAGGTAATTTAAGACATTTAAGGAATCTAATTTCCCTTTTTTTTCATTGAAGATGTAGATTATTAACCGCAGGAGATGAAAATAGAGCAGTTGGATTGGTACAACAACCATCCTGCAAAAAAGATATCTAATTTCCCATGGTTTTGTCATGTAGAAAGAGAAAACAGGGGAGTTAAGTACAACAACCATGGGGAACAGAACAGTATGAGAAGATATCAGCTGCCACTTTAATAACAGGGGAGTAGATTGTGGACCAAATTAGGTGCAAATTAAAGAGAGAAGATGCTTTATGTATGGCCAGGCTTTCAGCAAAAAAAAAAAAAAAAACGGGGTCCATGGTAGATATTTGACTGGTGGGCAAGATTAATGGGAAGAGAGGTTCTCAGCCCCACAAGCGAGTCTCTTTGAAAAACTTGTGGTGGAAATCAAGTGATCAAATTACCAAATGAATTAAACCAAAGTTGACAAATCTACTCTCTAGAGTCCAACCCTCTCTCTCGGCTCTCGCTCTTCAATTCATTTTTGTTGCCTGCTTATTAAATCCCACATCTTTCTCCATCCTTCTCCAATATCTTGTTATAATATTATATATATGAAAAAAACATCATCTTGTTATCCTTTTTTCTTCCCAATTATAATCAATCATCATCTTTATCATTCCCCGCAAAACACCAACAAAAACAACAGCTGCTTGCTGGTTTTGATTGGGAGAGGATGAGAGTGAGAGAGCATTATGCGAATCCTTTGTGACGCTTGTGAAAGTGCCCCTGCTATTGTCTTCTGTGCTGCCGATGAGGCTGCTCTTTGCCGTGCCTGTGATGAAAAGGTCGGTTCTTTCCTCGTGTTACTAGTAAACACTTCGGGTTGTGTTTTCTTTTGCTGTTAACTGGAACCCATGTGTGATTTTCGTTTGTCTATTGTTCTTCTTTGTGGGAAGCACGGTTTTTTCTTAATTGTTTTCTTGCTAGTGCTATTGTTTTACTTGATATAATAAAAGATCCTTTGTTCTTCAAGATTGATTTTAGGGGGTCTCTTCTGTGCCACTGCTGGATTTTTCTATAAATTCTCAGCTGGGGTTCCATGATTTGTTGAATAGTCCTAGTAAAGGGAATACTTTTCAGTCTTTTTTGTTTCTTCTCAATAATTTCCTGTGCATTGCTATCGGAAAAGATCCTTCTTCGAACCGGTTTACATTGTTCTAGATTGTTCTGGAAAATGGAAGCTCTGCTTTGAACTGTTGATGAATGTTTCAGGTCCATATGTGCAATAAGCTTGCTAACCGCCATGTCCGGGTGGGTCTAGCAAATCCCAGTGATGTTCCTCGCTGTGATATATGTGAAAATGCTCCTGGTATGCAGGTGTTATTTTTTGTCATTTACTTTTCCATTATAAAGCTTTTGGTTTATAAGCAGATCTGTATAAGTTTTGTTAAAACTCATGTTCATCCCTTGGAATTATGTAGCTTTCTTTTACTGCGAGATAGATGGAAGTTCCCTTTGTTTGCAATGTGATATGATTGTACACGTTGGAGGTAAAAAAACCCATGGAAGAAATCTTCTATTAAGGCAGAGAGTAGAGGTCTGTCGCTATCTTTCACTGGAATTGAGTCATGTATTACATTTCTTCAGGAGTATAAGTTTTCCCTTTGGGTTGTTTCTTCTGCAGTTTCCGGGGGATACACCGGTGGATCCGAGTGAGAACTGGAGAGGCCAAACTCAGCCGGCTAAACCAACAGTAGGAGAGAACCAACAGAATCACAAGGTCTCTCCTGCACAAGTGATGGGTGCTAAAAATCTCAAGCATGATACTAAAATGATTGATTTGAATATGAAGCCTCATCGAATGCATGGGCAAGCCTCGAACAATCGGGTTGGAACTATTTTCATTGGTTCTCCTTTTTCTTTCTCGCAACATTTGAAACTCATGCTCTTGTTCTTTCAACATCCAATAATGGAGAGACATTAGGTACATGTCTTGTTAGGAAGCTCCTCGAAGTTTCATTTTGCATCTGCAATAATCACGCCATTGTTTTGATGCATGAAAAAGACATAAACCTATACAATGATTTACTTCTTTTTTTGATAAAGTATTTTGTTTATACATCCAAAAAAGAAGAATGATCTCCTTTTCTGCCATATAATAGATGCATGTGTTCCGAGCACTCCGCTATTGTACAACACTCGAAGCTTTCCTTCTAAGTTAATGCACAGCCCATCTGACCTTATTTCACTGGCGGTGCATTTGTTTGATTTAAGTTCATTTTGTTGACATGTTACATTTTTCTCTTGATTTTCAAGTTAAACCTGAGATTACATCGAGGAATGGTACATTCTGAAATTCACAGTGATACGAATACCTCATGATATAGGTTTACCTACATGGAACAAGGATGTTCAGGATAAAATCTATACTCTAAACTCTAAACTCTAAACATTAGATTGTTCTTAAGCTCACATATTGACCCTCGATACCTGTTTTGATGTCTGAAGGAACTATAATTTGATATTCTCAGCGGAGGTGGTGATGATCGTTGATCAGGATTCGCGGTTTCGACTTGTTAACTTTTATTTAGAAGCCTGAGCTTGGGGGAGTTCTCGTCGATCAATCTATCATCTCCACCTCAATCTCCTTAGCTTAGTTGTTTACACCAGTTTCCAGACAGCTTCCGAGGGTCATACTGCAAGGCAAAAGAATGTAATCTGCATCCAGTGCCAAGAAATAATCTGTAATATGTCATTCTTTTGTAAGGTTTGTTTGTAATGGTTGAAATTGCATTGTGAAAACACTACTTGTTGTATGACTTTCTCAAATAACTTGGAAATAATAGATAATGCTTGAGATTAATGCTTAAATAGTAAATGTTATACACCCAGATAGTCAGAGATTCACCTTTTATCACACAGATGACACGAAAATACCGGTTTTTTTAAATATGACTCGAAGAGCTTCCTCATTTCAGGTAATTTCTCAGAACAGTACAGTTGAACTTTAAGTGATTGCCGGAACTTAGTCAGTTATCTCATCTTTTATCCTCTTCATGTTTAGTGATACGGGTTTCAATAGATATTAAATATTCGAAAACAATAAACTTATATAAAGTGTCGTTCTGGGAATTAGAATGTTCACTGCAGGGAATTTATAAAGCTGTTGATGATGCTTGATATTGTTATCAACAAATATATGATCCATTAGCTATGAGGATAACAGCAAAGATCTTCATAACTCATACATGATTTATAATTTTATCATCGCTTGTCTTCTGTGGATTTGATTCAAGACAACCTAGTAAACATAACCCTTGACAAACATTCCTTGCTTGGCCTCCTCGGACTCTCCTTCACCTGTGTACTTGCCAAGTTGCGCGAGGGAGTTGGCCTTTGCCCGAACAAGCAGCGTGTCCTGAGCCGCCTTCATGTTCTCATGTCTGCCGCCCCACGTCTTCAGGCAAGTATTTTGAAGGGCTCTTGCGTATGAGAATGACACATGCCATGGATTTGGTGCTTGGTTCATAGCATTCAAGTTCAAGGTAGCCTCAACTTCAGACTGCCCACCAGACAAAAACTGCCAAAACCATGTCCGATTAGCCATTAGCTGATGAGTTTCGTCTAAGCATGTGCAAAAAAACTTGCAGTTTTATAGCCAATTACCATGATTCCAGGCACAGCTGGAGGGATTCTTTGGCGGAGGAGGCTGAGGGTGTAGCTATCAACCTGTTCAGGAGTAGCCCTGTCCTTGCACTCTGCACCAGGAGTGACCATGCTTGGCTTGAGGAGGATACCTTCAAACAATACATTGTTCTGGGAAAGATAGAAGAAAACCTCAGCCCACACCTTTTTGGCTACTTCAAAAGTCCTGTCGATTCCATGATCACCATCAAGCAAGATCTCTGGCTCAACAATTGGAACCAGGCCATTGTCCTGCACAGCAAAAAACATCAAAACATCATCCAATGCCACAATATAATCAAGACAGTCTTGTAATAAGATTCCACTCTATATTCTAACCTGAGAGACGGCAGCATAGCGAGCAAGTCCCCAAGCTGCTTCCTTCACAGCAAGTTCAGATGGTCCATTAGGAATGCTTACCACAGTACGCCTAGCAATATTGATAGTAACATAAACACTACAAAAAGCAACTTAAGATGTTCAAACACGAAGTGGAACATGAGATAAAGTTTTACCATTTTGCAAAACGAGCTCCCTGTTGGTAGTATGCAGCAGAACGAGAGGCAAGGCCGTCTAGACCTTGGCACCATGACTCGTTGTTTGAGCCAGCCAGTGGAACAAGACCCTGCAGTATTCATAATATCGAGCTCTTACTAATAGATTCTACTTAGCACTAAATTTGAACTACATAGTCGACATTCCTCCCGCAAATGGGAGAGGAGACTTTACCTTGTCAACCTTGATACCGGGGACTATGTTCTGCTCAACGAGGACATCGACCATCTTCTTGCCATTGACCGTGGATTGGTAGAGGGTTTCCTCAAAGAGGATGGCACCAGAGATGTACTGCCCAAGTCCTGGAGCTGAAACAAGTAATGTCCTATAGGCTTGACGGTTAGCCTCTGTGTTCTCTAGCCCAATTGAGGCCAAACGCTTCCCACAGGTAGCGTTGGACTCATCCATGGACACGCCCTGGAGAAGCAATAGTTTTCTACAAACATCCCAACAATCCCATATTAGTAAAATCATCATTTCTTCCGAAATTTTCAGTTTCTGATTGTTAAAAGCTTATAATACCATTTGTTTTCCTCTTTAGGTCATTATAGCGTTGGCATATTTATGCAAATTGTGGAAGAGAACAATTATATAACACTTACTGCAGTCTTGACAAGCTCATCGGCATATGAGCTAGCACGCACGTTGAGTCCAGAGGGAGCAACAGGGTGATTCCTAACCACAGAAACTGAAGGTTGGCGAAGGGTCTGACCCTTAACCCACTCGGACTTGTCTACAACAGGTGAAGGCTTGAGGAGAGAAGCAGAAGCCATTTTGTGTTGTTAAAGATGGTTCTCTTTATTTCTCCACTTAAGCTCTTTTGTTTTGGCTCTAATTCTCCAATTTATAGTTCCTAGTCCCAGGCAAGTTGATTTGGCAGAGGAGTGGCTGAAATGAGACTGAATTTTCTCAAATTTGTAAACCAGAAAAAAAGAAAAGGAATTTGTGCTACAACCCTCATCTTTTTGGAGGTGATTAATTGATTTTTGTTTTTGTCCCTGTTTTTTCTTTTTCTTTTCTTGGCCTTTTGCTAGTTGGGGGAAAATCAGGCTAAAGGCAAGACAAGACGCAAATATCAATTTAGGAATAATTTCTCTTTATTTTACTTTTTAAATAAAGTTAACTTCTTCACTGAAAACAAAGTTTAAGTAACGGTGAACATCACTACATGACAATTAACACCAAAACCCAAAATATGAGCAAGAGGTAGCCTAGATCCTAAAGACAATATGCAGATATTTCAAACAAGGGCATTGGCAACTGGCAAGTGGCCACTGATTCCGCACCCTAAAGACAATATGCGGATGTTTCAATCACAGGCATTGGCAAGTGACCACTAATTCCGCACCCTAAAGACAATGTGCAGATATTTCAAACAAGGGCGGTCAGTTCTCAATCAATTCTGCGGCAACGGAAAATGAAAGAGGTAAAAAGATCAGTGTTTGCTTCACTGGCCACCTCAAGTTGCAAAATGAGCTCATGACCCAACCATTCTCTTAACTTGTAACGTAAATGATCCCATAATCAAAAGATCTAGCAACTACAGGCCCATGCCCAGCTAAATAAACAATAAATGTTCACACACCATAGATTCTAGTGGAGAAAATCTCATTCAAAAGACATACTGTGAAGAAAAATTATCAAATGTCTTGATAACAAAGTCGGGTGGTTCAGATTAAGCATGTCAAAAACAAATTTTCTTTGTGGGCGTTGAATAACATTCTGCAGTTTATAGAAATCAAGTTGTAAACTTGATGCAGTTACTAGATGGCATCCTTTTATAAAAACATGGCCTTAAATGATTCAGTATCCTCTTACAGGACGACCCAAGATGGCAAAGATGAGAAACAATGTAGTATCCTTACGGGAAGAATAATTACAGACGATACATGGTCAATGTATGCTCTAGCACGAATCAACTATACAAGTCAATACATTACTGTACAGTTTTGTTGCTTCCCCATATTGTTTATAAATTTTTACTTGAGCATTCACAACCCATTTTCGGATGCAGAGGAACAACCTATCGGACAAGAGATGGCTTGTCAAGACTGGAAAAGTGTCACCGTTGCAATATAGCCATTCTTCATAACCTGCTAATAGCAAAGATCTTCATTAGCAATCTTTTCATCATATACCTAAGAGTAAATATTACCAACATAAGAGTTGTGCCGAATGCTAAAAAGAAAATCGAGTAAATTTAGCAAACTTTTACCTCAAATGCAGCATTCTGGTAGCCATACACAAAAGTAGAGCCAAAAGGATTGCTGGTAGAACCTTGTGTTTGAATAGCCGCACGGCCACAATCGCCAAGAATTTCCTGCAGTAAAAATATCAATCTAAGTGAACCATTATTATTGCAAAAGAATGAAACAGGGCCAGTGGAGGCACCAGGCAAACAGAGAGAGGTTGATGTTAAGGAAAAGGAAAAATATTAGTATGTATTCAACTGTAAAAAGTTACCTTGACCTGCTCCCATTTGGTGCTTGGAGTAATTCGGTTTTTGTAGTTGTTTACATCCAGGAAGGACCCCCCAACTGCGGGCAAGGAACAAACAAAAAAGTTCAATCAACCTCACAGATAACTGTAACGATGATAAAATGCTGAAAAAAGGGCTGATTGTAAGAACCTAGGATGACAAAATTGCACTTTATGTATGAATTGAAATCTGCATGACCAGGATAGTTCGTGTGTAAAACAAACTTCTTGACTTTATGAGTCTGCAAAATCAAAAAAGCATTCTAAGAACTTCTTAACAACATTAATTCTAAGAGTACAATGAACGTAGAATGTAAATAACATGGGAACACTAGCCAGAAAAATAAGTGTAGATAAAAGTGTACTATATAGTAAGGTTCCTTCATTTTTTTTGGGTGTTAGGTATATGTTTTGAATACCTGGCCATCAAATAAGATGTCCAAGCCACGAGTAAAATAATTGTAGAAATAATCAGCACAAAGAGTTGTCCGAGGACGAGGATCCGAAGCAGAGTGAATAACCATTTGGTCAACCTGTAGACAAAATCAATCATTGCTATAAGGGTAACATTCAAAAGATTCAAGCATAAAAGGTGGCTATACAAGAACTCAAAAACACTTTTCCATAACCGAATGCAAAGAAGAAAATAAATATCATGCATAATTACTAGGCTAATCTCGGTAAATTAGCTTACCCTTATTCCCATATGTAATGGGGTAAGGGGGAGGTAGGATATTAGGCTGCCCCCAACGCCAGGTTGAGAGCAACTTCCGTGAGAGACCTCCGAATTATGAAATGCCCTCCGTGGGACTTGATCCCACAACCTCAAGGTTAAGAACCTTGCGCTCTTGTTTTGATTTTAAATTTTGCCTTTTGCTGTTTGCTCTTGTTTTGAATTCATAATTCTAGCTTTTTATTTTGTACTCAAAAAGAAAATACCAAAAGCATATATTAAAAGAAGTTCCAATGCAACAACTCGTAGGCGTAAACTTGATGTGTATAAACAGTGTAAAAAAAAACCATAGCCCATTCCAAAGTTTTCATGCATTGTTGCTACCTACCTGCTTTTGATGGATTCCACAAGGGCGCCCTAATTCAGACCAGACATCCTGCATGAAAGGGAAATAACATAAAATTAGTAAGAGAACAAATGATAATCTACAAAGAGAAAGGAAATAAAGCTTAATCTCGAGTAATCAATTTGATATGTACCTGTGGTGATGCACCAAAGGGAATATGCTGGCCTCCAACAGTGAAAAATAATTCTTCCCCAAGCTGGAAAGATAGACATAGGATTCAAAAGATCAATCTTCAGAATAAGAGACCATCGATACTCTAGATGCCACTGAAGCAAACATTTAGGTCAATCAAAATATCAAACCCAAAAGGCATCCTTTCGTATAATATACTTATTTTCAATAGACATAATCCAAAAAGTAACTCTAGGAGGAATGTAAAGTAGAAAGGTAATCAGATACCAAAATGATATAGCCAACTCATATTAACAACAGGACTAAGGAAGATAGAAGTCAAACCTTGGCATGCACCTCTTCCATGTAAAGGCTGCCAGTAGGTAATGGAGGAGCAGATGCCTTATCCATTAAGGATCCAACACCAACTTTTTTGCCTGCAGAACTATCATAGATGGATACACGGCAGGTAACCGGGGTGGTTCCATCAGGAAATTCCAAAGGCAACTCCGCTGTCAAGTAAAAGAGAAAAATCAATTCGCAGCAAAATATATTAGGAGTTGACTGTCGAAGAGTAGGCATGAAAAGTAATCAGGAGAAACGAATAAAAACCTTCTCCATCATGACAGCAATCTGAATACTGACTTGGAATAGGAAAAGCAAATGAAAGACCCTGAAAAATAACAAGATAGGAAAACTGCAGACTTGGAGACAAAATAATCAAAATAACAATATAGAAAAGCAGTCTAGCAATCAAGTAATCAAGGCACGTACTGGGTAGAAGAGGGTATAAACACCTCTATCCTTGTCATAAGTTCCGGGATAGGTTGGACCAAAAAGTGCATAGACGGCTACAAAGGTAGCAAGAGTAGAAGGTCCCCTGCAGGCAGAAACCAGGTTCCCTATCAAAACTTGTAATTATGAAATGTGGAAATAAATTTAGCGCTTAACTTTACCCTATCAAAGAAGTGGCATAGCGCATTTGCAGCCGTTTGATATCAAAAATTTCGATAAGGCGTAACCTCTAGTAGAGAATCCAAAATTGAATCAATAAAATTAAGGAATCATGTGAAAGAAAAGATAAAAAAAATGTACTACAATGATGTGTATATGCACGTGTGAATTGAAAATAAAACCTGAGACCAAGGATCAAAACGGAGATGGAAGCCATGATCTGGAAAACTAATAACCATATCAAGCTTTAGAGGCTCCTGCGTACAAAGACATGATAAGGAAGGTTGGCCTTAATGTAGAACTTGCCGGGACTATAATAGTTACTCTGCATACACCAAACTGTCTTTAACAGCCAAATCAAAGAAAAAACTACAATCGAGGCAGACTGTATATATTAGGTCTATCCAAATTCCACACTAAAGAGTTCCATCTCACCAAAAAGTTCGTCAAACTATCAAAACACGACCTTACAGGAAGCAAAAATATTTAACGATTCAGTACAAACCTCATCATAATACTTCACATGAACAACATCGTAAATTTTAGGCTGTTGTTCTATTGAAGCAAATGCTTCACATATTGGCATTCCTGAAACAAACAGCAGCAAACAAACAAATTTTAGTCACAGTTTCAATTTTTCGAGTAAACAAGATAGAACCTGGCAACAAGCAAATAATCATGCTCATGTTGAAAAAAAGGAGTAAAAACGATTCAATTCCAATCGTTATTATTGATTTCGTTTTTGCAAATTTGGTAACAAAAATCAGCTGTGGAGAAAAATATAACCTAATAATTTGATTAAAATAAATCGCGGTTAATCGAATGAACAAAACTTGCATCGCATCCGATTATACAATCTATTTATCTCACCAATGAAATAAAAAATAAAAAAATATTGAGAGGGAAACGAACCGAGAGTGAAAGGTCCAACGCCTAGACCGGGGCGGAGATCGAGAACGATGGCGCCCATAGCGGCGCCTTCACAGCGACGTCCAGGTCTCTGTAACATTTCTTTTCTGGATTTTCCTTTTCTTTTTTTTTTTCTTTCTAGAGAGAAATTGGATGGGTTTCTTTCGTTGCTGATTGGGGCAAGTCTCCGTTACTTTCGTAAAAGAGACGTCGTGGCGTGGATTGCTTATATACGTGAAACTGCTGCTTTAAACCGAATCGGTTTGCTTAACGTTGACTACTACCTCAGGAAACGTTGACACCGTTGGGCAAGTCTCCGTTGCTTATATATTTGAATTTTTACATTTTTCTATTTTAATAAGTTTTTTAATGAAAATTGTGGATTATTTTTTTGTTATTTTAATTAGAAGTGTATAAAAAATTCCGATTTGATCCGGTGATCCAAAAAGAATTTTAGATAATCGAATTGAGTACGATCATATAAATTTCAATTTCAAATTATTAAAAAATTCAAAAAAATTGAGCTTATTTTAGATACATTTAAACTCAATAAATGATTAACCCACTAACTCATTAAATATATAACCCAATAAAAATTAAGATATTTAATTATTTATTGTGTTATAGTAGATGTATTGAATAAGTTACAAATCACAAAATTTAAAATTCTTATTTTTTTATCAAATTAAATTTTATATTTCGGATCATATATTTAGATATTCGACCTAAAAATTTGGATATCCAAAAATTCAGATATCTGATTTATTCGAATTAGATACAGATCACTAATTTAAGTATCTGAAATTTCCAGATCGGATCGAATCTAATATCCAAATTTACACACCCTTAATTATAATACATTCTTTACTACTATTGTAATATTTTTTAGAGTTAATTTTGACCATTATCTCTCCTATCTATCTACGTTTATTTAATTGTTTTATTGATTTATTCGTATTTTAAATTATTTTATTGGATTTTATTTTATTGATATTAGTTCGTAACTTTAAAATATTGGTTATGAATGAGTTATCTAATTAACGTGTTAATATTATCATGTGCATTTTTATATTAGCATTGATTATATTTTATCACATACAATGAAATTTGTTTGTAGATATGATTTTTCTTAAATTGTTAAATTAGATTTTAACCCTCTCTTTACTCTTTGATGGTTAGTTTATGATTAGTCTAGTATAAAAAAAATATCAGTATTGTGATTAATCGTTGTAGTTTATGGTTAGTTTATTATACTCTTTGTTAATTTTAGATGTTGAAAGTATTTTTCGCTCGAAGTATGATCTTAATGTTTATAACATTATTCTTTTAAGTGTCTACGTTATAATAATCTTTAAAAAAGATTGTTGTTATGTGACACGTACATTTATAAATATATTTTTAAAATTTTGTTTTTTTAAAATTAAATATTAAAAAACTCAAATTTCTTTAAAATAAAAAAAAAACCATGAAATCTCTACTTTCAAATTACATTTCCAACCATCGTTGATTATTTTGGTCCATCCACCTAACGTTGCCCGTCTATAACAATCATAGCCCTTGTTGTCACTGTAAACTCCTAAATCTCTAACACTAACTTTAATCTTAATGTTAATCCGGGGTTTAATTTGGGGAGGCATTCTACGGAAAGGAATTTAACTTCGGAGGGGTGTTCTCACAACGTTCCTAAATGAGGATGGGGACAGTTTCTTTTTTTTTATTAAAAAAACATGTTGGCTTTTATATAATATTTTTATTTTTTTTAAATGGGACCTTTTTTAAAATACAAACGCATGTCATATAACAATATTTTTTCCCTTACGATTATTACCGCGAAGACACTTAAATATTAATTTAATCGAAAAATTTTCAAGTATTTGAAATTAACAAAAAGTATAACTTAAGCATTTATTTATTTATTAAGACATGATATTTTTATAAATTCTATTTATAATCTTATTATATTTTTCCCTTATCTAATAAAACTATTAAATGCTATATTAGTTAAAAGAAGATGGTTATGTATCTAATTTTAAACTTAAAAAATTGAAATTCAATGATGCCCTTGCTTGGATTCTATTTAAAAAATTAGTTGACCCTATTCCCATATGTAATGGGATAAGGGAGAGGTAGGATAGTAGGTTGCTCTCAACGCCAGGTTAAGAGCAACTTCTGTAAAAGACTTCCGACAGTCATAATTATGAATTGTTTACCCTTATTACCTTCCATGAAATAATGTCTCGGCTTCCCTCTCTTCTCTTGCGGGCCCTAAGTGGTTCTCCCTTGCTATTAACCATACCCAAAACCAATTGTCTCAAACGTCGTTAATGGGCCAGCATGAACACTACAACCCAAACCAAAGGTCTTTTCAGTCCAAGTCGCTTTCTCAAATGAGAGCAAAAAGATAAACAATTCACACTTGCTTTCCTAGTGAACATAGTATTATTCTCAATACCTTTGGGATTATGCCTCCCAAACTATACTTCCTCAATTAAGGACCGGCCACGCACGAACCAAAATGTTAAATCATAATCTCATGGTGTCATGTGATAAGTTTTCAAACCCACCTTATTGCCTTTGTTTGTTTGGAGAAAACAAATCAGTGTGATTTTCTTGGTTGTCTAAATTCATTGTTTACACATCACTCATACAGTATTTTTTATACCATACTAAATCCAGTAGTCTGAAATAGGCCTAATTATGATTTGAGTCCCTATATTTTTTATTTCTCAAAATCTAATCCATTTGTCTTGTTTGATTTAAAACCGAAGTTTAATTAATAATGCATATTAAATTCAATAGAAGTTGATGCTATGCATGAATGGAAATGAAAAGTGTAAATTACATACTTACTCATCAATTATTCGCGTAGTTCTATTTTAATCATTCAACTATTTTATTGAAATCATTCTTAACATTACGGTTTAGTTTCATTTTTATCACTCATTGTTAAAAAATAATGATAATATTGATGTATTATCATAAGATAATATCACGTCATCATTGAAAGTTTAAAAATGTTATATCGACTATTCTATTATTTTTTTAACAATAAAAGATCAAAATAAAAATAAAATATAATATTAAATATATTTTTTTAAATAGATAGATCAAAATAAAATTACTTAAATAATTGGATGAATAAATATGTAGGTTTAAAAAACAAGAGAGCAAGTATTAAAACTGGAAGGAATTTTCAGGCACACATGTGGATCATGTCATTGGTGGTAGCTTTTGAACCAAATATATGTTTCCAAACTCCAAAGCTGTGGGTCCCATTCTTCCTTCGGCTTTTAGCCCTTGTACTGACCACGTGGAACTTAACCTCCGCTGTTGTATATTTATGTAAAATAATTTTAATATACAATTAAAGAAATGTTTTATTAAAATTATTATTATTTTTTTAATATTTTTGATAAAATGTTATTTTAGTATTATTTTTTTTATCGAAAATATTAATATTGGACATTATCTAAAATGTTTAATATTTACGGTAAAATGCTACTTAAAACGTTATTTTTTTCTATCATAAATGTTAATATTGAGTTCTATCGAAAATTAGTTAGTGGAAATAACATTTTACATAAAAAAATAATAATGTTTTAGGTAGTACTTTACCGAAAATATTAAAAAAATAATAACACTTTCGGTAGGACTTTTCCTTAGCCGTATATTAAGGTTGACATACAACAGAACTACCCACGATTCTAGGATATTATGTTAATTTAAATTTTAAAAACGACGATTTTAGTGCGTAATTAAAAATATGATAAAATTTATAGTATTTTATGTTAAATATAATTTAAAATATTATATTTTTATTAATAGTTTTTATTAAAATTAAAATATTACAAAGAAAACAATATTTTAAAAGAAAGATAAAATTTAAGTTATGTTTAATTTAAATACTATAATTTTTATTATATTTTTAATTACATTTAAAATTAGTATATTTTATCTTAAATTAAATCGTCACTCTTAAACTTCCTCGCAATCCAGCTTATGTGATTCCGAATTTTTATTAGAAACATAGACAGAGAGACGCACACTATTGTTTTCCCTGACACATCAATAATATTTTAAAGAATACAATTTGCTTGACAATGAGCCGCGTTTGACGGGTAATTATTTATACAAGTGACCGGCTAAAATTTAGACCGGTTATATTATATTATTTAACCGGAAATATTATAAAGTACAATAACATACTAGGTAGCGCTTATATAATGTAATAGGTAGCGCTTATATTTACCTATTTTATAAATAAACTGGTATATTTATACCGATAGCATTGCAAATTTACCTATTACATTATATTATATTGAAAGTGTCAATACTTTTTATAAAAAGGATCGATATTTCTTTTAAAGTTATGTAATTTATGTTTCAATTTTTTTTAATAGTGTTTCATGTTTTCCACTTACAATATTAATTTAATAATTTCATTTGCACAAAAAATTATATGATTGTTTTGATATTTTATAAAATATTATTTAGAATTTTTAATTTAATAATAATATATATCGTAACGTAAAAAATAAACCATTAGATGCCTATAATTACTAAATTAATATCTTAAAACTCACTCAAAAGATAACCTTAAATTAATGTTTTCCACAGTGAGCATTGCAAATTTACCTATTACATTATATTATATTAAAAGTGTCCATACTTTTTATAAAAAGGATCGATACTTTGTTTAAAGTTATGTAATTTATGTTTCAATTTTTTTAATAGTGTTTCATGTTTTCCACCTACAATATTAATTTAATAATTTCATTTGCACAAAAAATTATTTGATTGTTTTGATATTTTATAAAATATTATTTAAAATTTTTAATTTAATAATAATATATATCGTAACGTAAAAAATAAATCATTAGACGCCTATAATTACTAAATTAATATCTTAAAACTCACTCAAAAGATAACCTTAAATTAATGTTTTCCACAGTGAAAAAAGTATGGACACTTTTATAAAAAGGATAGACACTTTACAATATAACCACTACCTATTACATTATATAAACGATACCTATTACATTATATAAGCGCTACCTATTACATCATATGTTTACCTATTATATTGAAAGTGTCCATACTTTTTATAAAAATGATCGATACTTTTTTTTTAAAGTTATGTAATTTATGTTTCAATTTTTTTAACAGTGTTTCATGTTTTCCACCTACAATATTAATTTAATAATTTCATTTACACAAAAAATTATTTGATTGTTTTGATATTTTATAAAATATTATTTAGAATTTTTAATTTAATAATAATATATATCGTAACGTAAAAAATAAATCATTAGACGCCTATAATTACTAAATTAATATCTTAAAACTCACTCAAAGGATAACCTTAAGAACACTTGAAGAAGCAAGAGAACAACTATCCAAGCAATCAAAAACGAGAAAATCCCAACATGATAACAACTGAACATATCATATCAATGTTCAAACTCAAGTTGTAGATTTTGATTTCCTTTTGCTTGGCATCATATGAGATTTGGATTTTGATTTCCTTTTGCTTGGCACCATATGAGCTTTGGATTTTGATGAGCATCGGAAGTATTTCAGACTTATGATTTGGGTGGTACTCAACTTATGATTTTAGTTGCTATTTGTTACATTTCTTGTATACCACCCAGATCATACGCCCGAAACGTTTCTGGCGCTTTAAAGTTGACCAAAAAATAAAATGGTCGGGATTTCCCTCGCGTTTAAACGTTGGAAAAAAAACAATGGAAATTAGGAATAATCAATGATAACATGCATATTGGCTTGGGCTAATATTTATAGTGGAGCCGAAATATATATTGAAATTCAAACTCAAATTGAAATTGAAATTCAAACTCCAATTACATATGAAATGAATTTGAAATGCAGTGTTAAATTGAACATGAAAATTGCATAATTGATTCATACTGTTCAAGTAACATGCTTTATGAACCATCAAGCTAAAAGACAATATTGATTGAGTTTAAAGCTGAGTTGTGAGTTGATGGAGTTGTCACACTTGTCACATGGTTGGAATAAAGTACTCACATGCGAGATAGATTGTTTTGTTATACATAACCCATCTCAACTGAATGAAAATATACATACAATATAATCAAACCAAAACATACATACACAACAAATTTATATATAACAATGTTCAAATAATGTACCCACAAAAACGAAATTAATCCAATGAAAAAGAGTTATTTCTAACAAAGTCCGGAACATTATTTTTTCAAATAATGTACCCATAACAATGTTCAATTAATGTACCCACAACAATGTTTAATTGATTTGTTGTTTAATTTTCAATTTGAATTATTTGATTTAATAATTTCATTTGCACAAAAAATTATTTGATTGTTTTGATATTTTATAAAATAATATTTAGAATTTTTAATTTAATAAAAATATATATCGTAACGTAAAAAATAAATCATTAGACACCTATAATTACTAAATTAATATCTTAAAACTCACTCAAAAGATAACTTTAAATTAATGTTTTCCACAGTGAAAAAAAGTATGGACACTTTTATAAAAAGGATAGACACTTTACAATATAACCACTACCTATTACATTATATAAACGATACCTATTACATTATATAAGCGCTACCTATTACATCATATGTTTACCTATTATATTGAAAGTGTCCATACTTTTTATAAAAAGGATCGATACTTTTTTTAAAAGTTATGTAATTTATGTTTCAATTTTTTTAACAGTGTTTCATGTTTTCCACCTACAATATTAATTTAATAATTTCATTTACACAAAAAATTATTTGATTGTTTTGATATTTTATAAAATATTATTTAGAATTTAAATTTAACAACATTAACCAAAGATAATAATAAATATGTAATATATATGTTTATTGTTTTTAATTTAATAATATATACCGTAACGTAAAAAATAAATCATTAGACGCCTATAATTACTAAATTAATATCTTAAAACTCACTCAAAAGATAACCTTAAATTAATGTTTTCCACAGTGAAAAAAGTATGGACACTTTTATAAAAAGGATAGACACTTTACAATATAACCACTACCTATTACATTATATAAACGATACCTATTACATATATAAGCGCTACCTATTACATCATATGTTTACCTATTATATTGAAAGTGTCCATACTTTTTATAAAAAGGATCGATACTTTTTTTAAAAGTTATGTAATTTATGTTTCAATTTTTTTAACAGTGTTTCATGTTTTCCACCTACAATATTAATTTAATAATTTCATTTACACAAAAAATTATTTGATTGTTTTGATATTTTATAAAATATTATTAGAATTTAAATTTAACAACATTAACCAAAGATAATAATAAATATGTAATATATATGTTTATTGTTTTTAATTTAATAATAATATATACCGTAACGTAAAAAATAAATCATTAGACGCCTATAATTACTAAATTAATATCTTAAAACTCACTCAAAAGATGTATATACCTAAATATGTAGTTAACAAACATACCTAAATATGTAGTTATTGTACATACCTAAATTTAATGATAATATACTTGTAGTTATTGTACATACCTAAATATGTACTGCGAATTTAATGTTGTACCCACCCTTTAACTACCACTACCAATGCCACATCCTATTGAAAGCAGCACGACAGAAACATGTTCAAAATGAACCTTTGCTTACATCTCCATCAACTCCTGGAGCACTGAACTTGCACAACAAAATTTTTGCCATGGATAATACTGATGTAGACAATGTTAAGCCAACCGAGGAATGCCATGAAGTACATAATGTTGATGAATCTGACAGATTGGTTGGTCAGCTCTTCTGTTCACGTGATCAAGCTTGGCACTTTTACAAGGGATTCGCACGGGAACATGGGTTTAGTGCACGTAAGGGAACAACACGGCTTGACGTGGAAGGGAATGTGAAGACACAAGAATTTTGTTGTTCCAAAGAAGGGTTTCGAGTATCAAAAGTCAATACTGTTGATCGTCAACGTGCTCATACGCCAGTCACAAGAACATGATGTAAGGCTAGAGTCGTAGTTACAGCAACAAATACAAACGATCAGTGGGTTATAAGTAAGTCTGATCAGAAACATAATCATGCATTGTGCACATCTGCTATGACACCATTTATGCGTTCTAATAGAGCTGTAAGTAAGGCTGATATCGATGAGGCAACAACATTGAAAGAGGTCGGTGTTGGCACGTCACAAGTAATGAACTATTTAACGCAGCAGGCAGGGGGCTACATAATGTTGGATTTACACATAAAGACCTCTACAATGCACTTCAAAGAGGTAAAGCAAAGGAAATCGTCGATGGGGATGTGAATGCGCTTATTGCCTACTTTGATTATAAGAAACATGATGATCCCGGGTTTTTTATGACATACTCGGTAGACGAATCGGGGGCATTGTATAATCTTATTTGGTCAGATTCTACATCGAGATCGAATTACACATGCTTCGGTGATGTAATTGCGTTCGACACAACGTACAAAGATAATTTGTATGGTCGACCAATTATGCCTATTGTTGGTGTCAATCATCACCATAACACAATTGTGTTTGCCACTGCCATAATCGCTGACGAGACGTCTCAATCTTTCGAGTGGGTGCTACAGAATTTTTTAGAAGCCATGATGAATAAATCACCTATTTCCGTTGTAACCGATGGGGATAGGGCAATGTAGAGGGCTATCAAATCTGTTATCCCTTATGCTAAGCACAGATTATGTTCTTGGCATCTTTCTCGCAAAGCACAAGCTAACATTGGTGACCCAAAGTTTACAGCAGCATTCTCAAAATGCATGGCTTCCTGGTGGACAACCAAGGAATTTGATATTCAATGGCGTTCGATTGTTTCAGAATTCAACGTCCAAAAGCATCCATGGGTGATTGAGAAGGGAAATACACGACACTTATGGGCACAAGCATATCTAACCGGTCATTTCTTTGCCAATATTCGCTCAACACAAAGGTGCGAGTCTATGAATGCTTCACTAGCTATTGCACTGAAACACAATAAGACATATTTAGATGTTGTTCGTGCAATTGAAGATGGAATTAGTAGAATGCGTATGAACGAGTTGAAAGCGGATTACTTAAGTTCCCATACGAAGCCCTTCCAGATCACAAAACTGGTCGACCTTGAAAGCCATGCCGCTGCGATTTTTACCCGCGAATCTTTTCGTGTGTTCCAAGATGAACTTATACGGGAGACATTGTACCGGATTGAGGCAGAGATTAAGTCCTTATCAGATGAATGTCAACATTATATTTTGTCAAAGTACGCAGAAAAAAATAGGAAATTTGAAATTAGTTTTGATTCTCGTACGAAAACTCTAATTTGCTCCTGCAAAAAATTCGAGACCGTTGGACTTCCGTGTCGCCATCAACTTCACATTTGAAGCAATTGGACTACACATATTTGCCCGGGACTTTGATTCAAAGTAGGTGGACTAATGATGCGAAGGCTTCTGCACCCAGCTATGTGATTTGAATGTGTCTCCAGAAGTGATGCAAATGGCAAGGTTCGCTGCTCTACGTTCAACGTCAAGTAGGTTATGCTACATTGCATCAAAGACAGACGAGTCTTTCAAAACCGCAAGAGATGAGATGAAAAAACTAATAGAAGAATTAGAAAACTCGTTTGGTTTGAATCATTCAGTCAACCAGAGCATTGTAGTAAACAATGTTCGTGACCCTCAACGAAAACAACGCAAGCGAAAAGAAGTGCCGAAGAACAAGGTCGAGAAGAAAATTAGGCGATGTGGGTACTGCAACGGTGAGGGGCATAACAAACTAACATGTCCTCAAGTCAAGCTCAGTTTGAGTACAAGCACACAGCCTACATCAACTGATTTTTTCGAAGACGGAATGGAATGACAACGATCTCCATATAATATATCGTAAGTATCAACATGACTCCTATTGTATGTACATATAAATATTTTGAATGAAGGAAGAAAAACCGCGTTACTTAAAATTACCGACACTTTTTTAAATGGTATCGACACATTTTTCTTCCAATTTGGACATAAAGTACCGACACAATATTATAAAGTGTCGAAATAGGTTGTAGACCTATTCACTCATAAAACTGGTATATTTATACCGGTTATATTACAAAATTATCTATTACATTATAAATCTGGGTTCCGATGTGTAAATGTCGATACTTTTTTAAATCGTATCGACACATTTTTCTTCCAATATGGACATAAAGTACCGACACAATATTAAAAAGTGTCGATATAGGTTGTAGACCTATTCGCGCATAAAACCGGTATATTTATACCGGTTATATTACAAAATTATCTATTACATTATAAATCTGGGTTCCGATGTGTAAATGTCGATACTTTTTTAAATCGTATCGACACATTTTTCTTCCAATATGGACATAAAGTACCAACACAATATTAAAAAGTGTCGATATAGGTTGTAGACCTATTCGCGCATAAAACCGGTATATTTATACCGGTTATATTACAAAATTATCTATTACATTATAATTATGGGTTCCGATGTGTAAATGTCGACACTTTTTAACAATGTATCGACACATTTTTCTTCCAATCTGGACATAAAGTACCGACACAAGATTAAAAAGTGTCGATATAGGTTGTAGACCTATTCGCGCATAAAACCGGTATATTTATACCGATAGCATTGCAAATTTACCTATTTTATTATAATATGTTGAAAGTGTCCATACTTTTTATAAAAAGGATCGATACTTTTTTTAAAGATATGTAATTTATGTTTCAATTTTTTTAAGTATGTTTCATGTTTTCCACCTACAATATTAATTTAATAATTTCATTTGCACAAAAAATTAGTTGATTGTTTTGATATTTTATAAAATAATATTAAGAATTTTTAACTTAATAATAATATATACCGTAACGTAAAAAATAAATCATTAGACGCCTATAATTACTAAATTAATATCTTAAAACTCACTCAAAAGATAACCTTAAATTAATGTTTTCCACAGTGGAAAAAGTATAGACACTTTTATAAAAAGGATAGATACTTTACAATATATTAAAAAAGTATAGACACTCAAATGTATATGTACACATAGAAGCAAATATGGAATAATTAATGAAAATATACACACAATATAATCACACCAAAATATAAATACACAAGAATGTTCAAATAATGTACCGACAAACAAAATTAATCCGATGAAAAATGGTTGTTTCTAACGAAGTCCGGAACATTAGAGGCCTTCAACAAGTTTTCCAAATACTCTCGTATGTTTCCGCCTTTTTCTAAGGACATACATAAATAATTTCAATTATCAAACTAATGAGGTGCAATTTTACTAACAATAAATTAAATTCGCATAAGCATGAATAAATTTGTGTCATACCTAGAGCTTTGTCGTTCGAATGGGAAGCAGCGTCAAAGGTATGTGGACATATGTAATTGTATTTCTATATAAACACATAAGTTGTTAAAATAATCAATGTCTGAACACCTGTTCAACTGGAAAAACATATTGCATAAATGTAACTTACCGGATTATAAATCATTTTTTCCGCTGAATCATCGACCAAAAGTGTATTTAGCTCGTTAAAATCTAGACACGCGTTCCAAACATCATTGAGATCTTTACAGTAGGTAACAGAATCGTATGTTTTGCATTTTTTTTGATCCTGTTCACAAACAGTCGAACATAAATATGTAGGAATCATAGACAACGAAAAGTCAGCAAACTGTAATGACATTCATCTTACCCACACGAATATAAAATGCTCAGAAAATACAGGTAGTTTCTCAAGTACACGGTCGACGTTATGCCTGAGATTGTAATCAAGTTTGAATGTTAACATTCAAATGTATATTAACGATTTTGACTACAGTAATTCAATTGCCTCAAACATGTTCTAACCTCATCTTTGAAGACCAAAGGGCAACAACAAAATTGTCGACACAAAATTGCATAAATTCAAATAATCCTCTTCTGAGGACAACATCTACAACATGAAGAAAATGAGATTAAAGTTCTACGCTTATATGTTAAAATAATGGATACAAAAGAATAGAATTAAAACCTGCCGGCAGTATTGGGATGTAGGCAAGGACACCATTGAGATCAAAAATTAAAAGTTTTCTTGAAGGCGGCGTTGCAGACACGATATACTTGTTTGGATCATCATGTTCATCATCATCATCATCATCGTCATCATCTTCATCGCCAGCTTCATCGTCATCATCATCGTCATCTTCATCGTCAGCTTCATCTTCTGCGACCGCTTGGTTGTCCACATCTGTTAAAAGAAAATAAAATAAAGTTCAGAACGTGTAAATGTTAAGAAACATAGATAATGAATTACCTAACTCGTTTGATGTCGTTGACGTAATTCGTTACGCAACATGGAGACTTCACGTTGCAATGATGAAATATCGGATCGCATTCCACTCACAAGGGAATCAATATGCTCCCGAAAATTGACCATGTATTCCATCACGGTCTTAATTATGACATCCTCTGCAACTGGAGCTTCTTCCATCATTGCGTCTCCACTTGGTTGCTCTTCTTCATGGCCAACGGGGTCCATTTCCTCCCTCTCTTGATCTAATCTGACCTCCTTGACACGCTTCCAACTGAGTTTTTCAACAAAATCATATCCCGCTTTTTTAATAAATACCATGTCAATCTTGCGGGTTAATCGAACAGGGGCGTCATGCGAAAAATCAAATTCCTTCTTCTTCAACAGATGGGTGATGACACATCCATATGGTAGTGTAGTTGAAATTGTTGCTCCCTTTGTGACCATATATACAATTGTATTTAATATGAGTTTTGCAATGATTGGAGCCGTTTTGGATTTATACTTTGCTATCCACCAATAATCGCTGTCTCGAAGCGTTGAATGTTTTCCCCCACTAGGCCGGATATACCATGTGAGCATTTTGTGAAACACTCTCGACTCTACATCGAGGTGAATTGGGCTATTTCTAGTAACCCGTTTAATTGTAGACCAATCTACACCATTTTCATCTGAATCCCCTGTATTCGCTACACCTAAACCCTCCGCAATAGTTTCTGGAGATATATATATATATCATTCCCCATGACATGTGTATTAATTCCTATTATATTAGTCTTATTAGGCTCGTGCTGTAAGGAAGCATTGTTGTAGAAGACTCTAACTAGGTTGGGATAATATCTTGGTTCTACACCAAGGAATTCAAGCCAACCCTAAGATGTAAATGTGGATTTAAAACTAAATGCATATTTATCATCAAACAAGAAACCCAGGTCAATGACACGTTCGGGACGAATCTTCCTTACTTTAAAACTCGTATGCCATCTTTGTTTCTCCATGTCGGATCTAAAGTTCAGAGTTTCGAAGGACCTGATTTCCTCAGAAGAATCGTTTGTTACAGAAGGAGGTGGTTGAGAAGAACTGGGTTGAGAAGAGCTTTGAGAAAGACCTCGCTTCTGACGCTGACGTTTTGGAGCCATTTTGGTTGGATGCTACCCCTATTACAATGGAACACAAACACATTCAGGATAAAAACTCCAATATAGAAATCAATCAAACCCATAAAATATCGATAAATTTACCTGAATATCTGATCGTCACTTATGATAACGGTAGAAGAAAGAGGAAGATCTGCCTGCTTGCCTTTATGTTTAGGGTTTCTCGATTAAGAGTACTATATATCGTAAACGGTGGAAAAACACTTGATATTTAAATTAGTATCGACACAAACTATAACGTGTCGACACATTATTTAGACATATTCTCTCATAAAACCGGTATACTTGTACCGGTTAGATTGAAAAATTACATATTACTTTATACTTTTGGGTTCGATGATTTTGGGATCGACACTTTTTATATATGGATCGACACTTTATGGGTGCACCCTGTTTTCCATTCATTCTGGAAAAAAAATATCGACACAAACTATATACGTGTCGACACATTATTTATACATATTCTCTCATAAAACCGGTATAATTGTACCGGTTAGATTGAAAAATTACATATTACATTATACTTTTGGGTTCGATGATTTTGAGATCGACACTTTTTATATATGGATCGACACTTTATGGGTGCACCATGTTTTCCATTCATTCTGGAAAAAAATATCGACACAAACTATATTAGTGTCGACACATTATTTATACATATTCTCTCATAAAACCGGTATAATTGTACCGGTTAGATCGAAAAATTACATATTACATTATACTTTTGGGTTCGATGACTTTGGGATCGACACTTTTTATATATGGATCGACACTTTATGGGTGTACCCTGTTTTCCATTCATTCTGGAAAAAAATATCGACACAAACTATATTAGTGTCGACATATTATTTATATATATTCTCTCATAAAACCGGTATAATTGTACCGGTTAGATTGAAAAATTACATATTACATTATACTTTTGGGTTCGATGATTTTGGGATCGACACTTTTTATATATGGATCGACACTTTATGGGTGCACCCTGTTTTCCATTCATTCTGGAAAAAAATATCGACACAAACTATATTAGTGTCGACACATTATTTATACATATTCTCTCATAAAACCGGTATAATTGTACCGGTTAGATTGAAAAATTACATATTACATTATACTTTTGGGTTCGATGATTTTGTGATCGACACTTTTTATATATGGATCGACACTTTATGGGTGCAAACTGTTTTCCATTCATTCTGGAAAAAAAATATCGACACAAACTATATTAGTGTCGACACATTATTTAGACATATTCTCTCATAAAACCGGTAGACTTGTACCGGTTAGATTGAAAAATTACATATTACATTATACTTTTGGTTTTCCATGTTTTTGGGATTGACACTTTTTTATATGGATCGACACTTTATGGGTGCACCCTGTTGGCCATATTGTAAATTTGCCTTTTACTTCCAAGTATCAACATGACCCTTAATGTGTATAAGAAACATGTACAACAACATACTGCTAACTTTTCTCATCTCATTCATAATTATATTCACATACAAAAATATAAATCGTATACAAAATTATAAATCTTATACAAAATTAACCCTACATTTACATCATTGCATCCTTTTGTTATTCTTATGTAATATTGCAGCTTTTGTTATCTCCTGTCTTCGTTCATTTGATTGTGGCTTACGAGATCGTTTAATATTCGCGATCGATCCCAGTCTCCAACAACCTATATTCAAATTGTCAGAACGTAAGTATTGTCAACTACAGCATTCAATCTACGACTTTTAACAATTTTACCACAAACAATTTTTTCTATCCACTTACAAAATCACCAGTTGCCCCTGTAGAACCGATCGATTCCATCCACATCATCACATACATGCCGCAATCATATCTGTTACAAAATTTGAAAACCACACATGTCAATTATGATGAATACTGCATAAATTAAGCTTTCTATTTGTGATAACATCTCATACCCATTCAATTGCTTATTCTTCTTATGCTCCACAAATTTGAAATTTTTCAAGGGATACTTTCCTAGAGATCCACAGGACTCAACCCAAATGCGTTTCTTATTATAAGAATCTAATATTTTAATCTGCATTAAAATAGAAGAAGTTATGCACCAAAAAATTATGCATTATAATTTACATAATGTCCTTTCATACATACATACATACATACCAATCTCTTAGCATCCTTCACTCTCTGTTTAGCTGCTTCAGTTGTAAACATATTATCATATATTGTTACAACATGATCTACCATATCCAACACCAACAGATACCAATGTGAATTATGGTAGTTTATTGTGATCATGATCTGCAACAAATTTCACACCCAATTTGACAAAATTCAACATTCTATATCCGAAAACATCATTTGCAATTGGTATGGTGTCTTACCTTCTCACAGTCGGTGAATTTCACATAGTTATCCAATATGACACCCCGAAGGTAGAAATACTCTCAACACTTTCTTTGTTGTTGGCATCCAACGCCTGTTGCTGTAATTACGCAACAAACATTATTAATTTACCGTCTATAACACTATTTTTCAATATTTATTAATTTAACTCACCACTAAGAGGTATGGAAGGTAGCCAATCCTCCGGAGTGACTTTGAGAATCGTAGCATATGGTCCAGGCGAGCAAATCGATAACCTAACAAAATTAATTACACAATCAGAACATATTCAATAAGTTTTAACATTTTCTACTTTCTACTTACCACACCGCCAACCCATTCCGTAGGCTTCAACGTTGTAACGTCGTATACAGTAGCGAATTGATTTCCCATTGAGATTACAGAATATCTGTATGAATCATTAGGATTAATATGTTCTCATGAAATATTTAAATATCACTCACAAAACAATATATTTCACTTACCCCGATTCTAACTCGCTATTCCATAAATAATCACAAATTACAGCTTCGATGTCATCAATTCCGCTTGGAATATCCGCTTTTTCAACCTACAATTTTGCATACAAATTTTTGTCACAACAACATAATAAAAATCAAATTAAGTATTCTTTTATTAAACTTACCTTCTGCTTCTTCTTCTGGGGTGCAGGACATTCCGAATCCAAAACTGCTGCTATAACACTCTCCGGTGTGTAAATGACATCGACTTCCTTCCTCCTCATTTCTTCCATCTATTCTTCTTCCTCCTCCCTCTTTTCTTCTTCATATTTTTCAGTTCATCGTACTTTTTTTCTACATAGCTCTTCATCTCTTTTATTTCACCCTTCAATTGAGCTCCTTCATCCGAGTATTTATCAACCACCCCCTTCACCCCCGTAAGTTCACTCCTCAAATCCACAACCTCCTTCACCACTCCCTCAAATTTTTCTCCCGTCACCATCTTAATATCACCCCTTAACACCCCAACTTCTTTCACCACTTCACCCTCAACACCTCTACTTCTTTCACCACTCCATCTATTTTTCCTTCCACTACCCCCTTATGCCTCTCAAGTGTATCTTCGACTCTCTCGAGTTTCTCTACGACTCGATCAAGTTTCTCTTCGACTCTTGATTGTCTTTGCATGATTTCAAATTGGATTTTTTTGATATCAGCCAATTCAGACATCAAAATGTCGAAGTTACTCTGTTTTCCCTCACCGTCGTCCCACTCACCGTCATCCCCCAATACAACCATCCCTCCTTTCTTCTCCTCTGCCTCCACTGCCTCCTCTACATCCTTGCCAATAACCTTCAAAATTAAATTACAATATTAAGACATTGATTATATTCTTAATATTATTTAATTACATTTATTACCATTTCTTGCTTCTTCCCTCTATCCAACTTCAACTTCACCATCACTCTAACCACATCTTCCTTCCCCCATGCACGGATGCGTGCCACTCCGGTTCTTTCATAAGCCGGCACTGCCTCACAGCCCGACCAAAAATCGAACAGTGCAACCTGCATTTATAATAAAATTTATATTTTTATATAAAAACACAAAAAAGTGATTCAACTCATTTACCTCTAAGATTGCTATGCACCCTTTGAGGTATCTCTGGCTGCCCTTTTTAAAGGTGATTATTGATTCAATCAATCTCGAATGGATATATTCAGCCCAATTGAATTCACCCTTCAAGCCTTCATCGCAAATGAGCTTCATATATTCCTTGTTCGTTGACGTATCACCCGTTGGACAAAGAAATATCCCGACAAGGTACAATAGAACTCGGGCCTTCAGCTCATCCCCCTAGTAAGATCCACTTTTGATATCCTCTTCAACTTCAGCATATGTCACCTTATGATTCAAACCATATTTGGAGGCAAGTGCTTTCCAGTTCTTACTCCTACAGACTTCTATAACACTTTTGCCTTTGTTTTGTACCCCCAATACGGCTGCAGCAGTCGATACCCCCAGAGAGAATGAATAATCACCATACTTAGCCATACATTGACTGACGTCAAATTGTGCCATCAAGGATCGACACAATTCCCTCCGAATAGGTCGATCCCTTACTCCGATCAACGATCCAAAACCTATTTCTCCCAGCACATTCAACTGACCCTTCTCCTTAAGGTGTTTAATTAATAAATTCACCCTTTTAATGCTGCATCTTGTCGACACTTCCTACATTTTTTAACAATATATAATGTTATAGTTCTTATATATTTTGTATCAACGTATTTACAAGTTTAATGAATACCTTATTTTCATGTGCTTTCCTCCGTTCTTTGTATTCTTTACTATCATTCCTTGACTGTGTGATGTAAGGTTCCTTTTCAGCATCACTCATTGAATTCCATTTGGACCTCACATCTTTTTTCACCTAATATTAAACATAAACGTTTCTTAATCAATACATTAACACTAAATACTAATACTACTCAATGTCAATTTCATTTTACATACCGAACCGCTCTGTGTGCCATCTCCCTTCATCCTTTTGCATTCGGCCATACTGTTAACATTTAAAATTTGTAATCAATTTAAAGTTTATCGATACTTTAATCCAATTACCATTTCAACAATAATAACAAAAAGACATTGATACTTACTAGAAGTACATATATCCACCCTTTGGTTGCTTTCGAGTCTCGGCCTCAATTTCAAAGTCATCTGCTCCACCAACAATTTTCCAACCCATTGACTCCATTTTTCCTTCATATATCAGTTTACGCAAATCAAATTATTTTGTTACATACACTTTATTCAATATACAAATATAGATAACTACTCTTGTGGTAAAACGGTTTTCTTCAAAAGAATTTGAATGGCCACACCAAAATGTGTCGGCACATTTATACAACCTATAATACCATTTTCTACCTATAATATTTAATAAAAGTATCGACATTTATATTTTTCCTTGAATATCTATTTCTACCTGCAATCGGTCCCAAATGCTTCCTTACTCCAAAACCCCAAACAACACATAAAAAACCCTATCGCGATTACTGTAATAATAAAAAATTAGGGTTTCGACAACATACTTTTCGATTCGACTGCAGCAACAAACAAACAAACTTCGCTTTAGAAACGCCTTCTGAAATGCAGCAACAATTACGCTTCGATTTCAAAAACTCGTCCGTTCTATCTTTTTTCAGAGGATATTTAGCTATGGCCTTTATATTTTCATCGGATATGTTATTTATATTTAATCGATACAAATACAAAAGTGTCGATACTTTTATGTCAGGTGTCGATACTTTCGAAAGGATAATTACCTATTTCTTTGAAAGTGTCGATAATTTATTACACGTACTTACGAAAGTATCGACACTTTCAATATATCCGGTATCATTTTACCGGTTTTATCATTTTGATACCGGTTTTATCATATTTTTACCTGTTATATCGTTGTGGATCGATATATTTTTTTAAAGTATCGACACATTATAGGCGCTATAACTGCTTCTCTTTTAAATTCACAAAGTGTCGATCCTTATATAAAGTATCGACACTTTTAATATATCCGGTAACGTTTTACCGGTTTTATCATTTTGTTACTGGTTTTATCATATATTTACCTGGTATATAGTTTTGGATCGATACATTTTTTAAAAGTATCGACAATTTATAGGATTTAAAACTGCTTCTCTTTTAAATTCACGAAGTGTCGATCATTATATTAAAGTACCGACACTTTAAATGTATCCGGTAGCGCTTGACCGGTTTTATCATTTCTATACCGGTTTTGTCATAGTTTTACCTGTTATATCGTTTTGGATCGACATATTTTTAATTTGGATCGACACGAACTGGTAGCACAATTTTTTAATATTTCTTCATGACTTAGACCTACTTTTATAAGTATGGACACTTTTATAAAAATGATATATACTTTTTTTTTAAGTTATGTAATTTATGTTTCAATTTTTTAATAGTGTTTCATGTTTTCCACCTACAATATTAATTTAATAATTTCATTTACACAAAAAATTATTTGATTGTTTTGATATTTTATAAAATATTATTTAGATTTTAAATTTAACAATATTAACTAAAGATAATAATAAATATATTTTCACAGTGAAATAAGTATGGACACTTTTATAAAAAGGATAGATAATTTACAATATAACAGGTAAAAATATGACAAAACCAGATTCATTATGACAAAACCGGTAAAATTTACTTGATATGTTAAAAGTATGGACACTTTTATAAAAAGGATAGATACTTACCGATAACCAAAGTTTATCGGTTACCAAATTTTTTAATAGTGTTTCATGTTTTCCACCTACAATATTAATTTAATAATTTCATTTACACAAAAAATTATTTGATTGTTTTGATATTTTATAAAATATTATTTAGATTTTAAATTTAACAATATTAACTAAAGATAATAAAATATTTTCACAGTGAAATAAGTATGGACACTTTTATAAAAAGGATAGATAATTTACAATATAACAGGTAAAAATATGACAAAACCAGATTCATTATGACAAAACCGGTAAAATTTACTTGATATGTTAAAAGTATGGACACTTTTATAAAAAGGATAGATACTTACCGATAACCAAAGTTTATCGGTTACCAAATTTTTTAATAGTTTTTCATATTTTCTACCTAAAACATTATTAGTTGTCAACATAATAGTTTTTCATATTTATTAAATACATTTTAATGTATCCAGTAATACTGTATATTAACCGTATATTAACCCGCCTTTCCTGAGACATTCCCGCGTTTGACGTTAAAAAGTAAAAACAAGTTAAGAAGTACTGGAAAGAAATACAACTGTCCCAATGACGGCTTTTCCTTCCACTTAAGTCTCATGTTTTGAAAGACAAGGTTTTGAAGTTAATTAAACGTTTTTTCCCCCAAACGATGCCTTGTCACATCCCTTGGCAGTTGCCGGTCCATGACCATTGTGCCCACTTCTCCTCGTTCATCGCTAGGGTTTTCAATCATTTTTTTCGCTTTCCTAAATTTGATTTTCAAAGAAATTAACATAACCATAGATTCTTTGTCTGAAAATATTTATTTATTTTTACATGGAAAATTCTCATTCTCAACAACAAGGTGTTGAATCCACTACGTCTCTGTCTAATCCTTCTAAAGAAAACAATGATAGCAGCGGTGGTGATGTTCTGAATGATAGTATTGGTTTGAATCGTGATTCTTTGCAAGGAGTAGAGCTCATGAGCGTCGATCACTGCCGGAACATTCCGCAGACGGATGATTCGCATCTCAGGGGAAACTCTGACGTGGTGGCTCGTGGAGATGGTGGTGCTAAAGCGGAGATGAGATCAGAAGACGGAGTCAAAGTTATTGAGATGAGCTCAGGGAAGCGGAAGCGGGGAAGACCGCCGAAGAATCAGGCGAAAATGATGTCGTTATCAGCTCCGGCCCCAGCTCGGAGGAAGAATGATGAAGAAGATGTTTGTTTTATATGCTTCGATGGCGGGAGTCTCGTGCTTTGTGATCGGCAGTGAGTTTCGAAAAATTTTGGCTTCTTATTTCTGTTTATTTGATCAGAAAATGTAATAAAATGAAAGGAAGTTTTAGTTAGTTGGCCAATAATAAGGTGAAAGCTAGAGTTATTGTTTGATTGAGCTTCAAGGTTTTGCTAAGTTAATCTGAAATTTTTTTAACTTTCCGCTAAATTGAGCTTATATGAGCTTTTTATTTAGAGAGATTAACTGCAGATAGTTTTCAGTTCAATATGGAAGTTCTATGCCAATGCCACTGATCTTTTGGTTATTTTATGATACTAATTGTTCATCTATTGTACTACTTGATGCTCTTCTTCGTTTGGCAATAGAATGTTGGTTTAGTTTTAATTTTCTTTTGTATAGTTTTCATTTGTATCATTTACATGGTTAATTTTATGGGATTTAATGTCAGCGGCTGTCCTAAGGCATATCATCCAGCCTGCGTCAAAAGGGACGATGCATTCTTTAAGTCAAAGGCGAAATGGAACTGTGGTATGTTGGATTTTGATTAGTTCTTATAAATCTTCTGTCACTTTTGTTTCAATTTAATTAATCTAAGTGATGGGAAGTGTTGAAGCTCGTGTTAATGTTATCTAGATTCATTTTCGGCTTTTTTGCTCTGCAGTTAATTAATGAATGTTCTGTTGTACTGTTGCCACGCACATGTCAAATGGTAGTTTTCAATGTTTGTCATTGGTTTGGATTCTCTGTTGTTTAATTACCGGGTTACTATATATTTCTCAAATACGATATGATGTCGTACCATTAACATGTGGGTGTAAAGTGGTGACTTTTCACGTTTTTCACTGATTCGTGGTTAGATTACTTTACTTTTTTTTATCTCAACTGTAATCTTATACTCTCTCCTTGTGCATATTGAATGGTACCTTCCATATCCATCTTTGTGTTGGACTTTTGCTTCCCGATTCATTATCATGCATACATGGTTATCCCATTTATTAGTAAGTTATGATGTTTAAGTTGTCCGTTTCATTAATGTTTTGTTTTCTATTTGTTGTACATTTCAGGGTGGCATATATGTAGCACTTGTCAAAAGGCTTCATATTATATGTGCTATACTTGTCCGTACTCCTTGTGCAAGAATTGCACCAAAGGTGCCGATTACGTGAATGTAAGGGGAAATAAAGGATTTTGTGGAATCTGCTTGAAAACTATAATGCTGAGTGAAAACAGCACATTAGGCAATAAGGAAATGGTATGATTAGCCAAATCTTGTACAATTGATTTCTTTTTTTAATATCTCAATAGTTTTTATTTTTAGCATTACTCATTCTCCCTGTCTGGTAACTATTGTAATTTATACTGTGCAGGTACAAGTGGATTTTGATGATCCAACTAGTTGGGAGTATCTTTTCAAGATGTATTGGGTTTCCTTGAAAGAGAAGCTATCTCTAACTTTAGATGAGCTTACAAAAGCTAAAAATCCCTGGAAAGAAAATGCTACAATGGAGAAGTCTTTTGGAGACCTTGGAGCTAGTTTCTCCAAGAGAAGAAAAAATTTGATGCAACGGACATTTTTTAGCAAAGTTGAAACTGTAGAAGCAGTAAAACCAGGAATTACAAAATATTATTTGGGGCCCACTGATACCATTAGTGAACGTTCCGAAGTTGTTGTTACATCCTATAGAAAGGTTGATGAGAAAGGAAAAAGGACAAATCCAGATGAGTTTGCTGCAATTGATGTTCACAATATGAACTTGATCTGGTTGAGGCGTAATTTGATCGAGAACTTAATTGATGATGTTGACAAATTTAACGACAAAATTGTTGGTTCCTTTGTAAGGATAAGGCTTCCTGGTAATGATCAGAAGCAAGATATGTATAGGCTTGTCCAAGTAGTAGGTATTAACTTATATGGCCAATGCTCCCCTAATTAATTTTGATTTGTTTTATCACAGACATTGGCTAATGATATTTTTGTTTGCAGGTACCAGCAAGGTGGCCGAACCATATAAAATTGGTGAAAAGACGATAGATATCATGATTGAGATATTAAATTTAGACAAAAAAGAGGTTGTCTCCATTGATGGAATTTCAAATCAGGAATTTTCTGAGGTGCCCAAATATGCTTCCTCAATTCATATTTTTCACTTCTATTTTGTTTCATTTCTTGCTTTGTTTCTGTTTATTTCAATGATCCTATGTTGTTTGCGAAACATAAATTTTCCATTTTCAGCCTTGCATTTATTAACAAAAGTGCCATGTAAGGATGTCTAATGTGCATGAACTCTGATTTTATCGACATATTGAAACAAAAGGGATGAAGAGTTGGGTTTTATAGGTTCTAATTTTAGTTAGGGTTATATTTGTGATTGAACTGGGGAAAATAACTTAATTATCCAAAAAGAAAAGTTTAAAATGCTTGAGGGTTTAACGGCAGAGGTTAATGAGTAAATTGAGGCTAATTGATGGCTTGTGTGGATTGGTATAGGCTGGAAGAACAAAATTGGAAAGAAAATACGCCATAGACTATATTAACCATTTACTAGTATATGGTTGAAAAGGTCACTCTCTAAAGGTCATTGACATGTCTCTCCATCTATATGGCTATCAGTTATAAACACTCCTAGTTAGGCTGGCAGTGGGCCATCTTGTCTTTTTGCCATAACTTTACCTTCTTCGACAAGGTATGCAAGTTCCACTGATTTTGATATTTTTGTTATAACTCAGGATGAGTGCCAACAACTACGACAGAGTATAATAAAAAGTGGGCAGATCAAATGGTTTACTGTGGTAAGTGTTATATGTTCATTTTTTTACTTTTCAGCCAAGATGTTTGTTGTGTCATTTGAAAGGAGTTTTACGCTTTGTTGTAGGGTGAGGTTCAGGAGAAAGCAATGGCTCTTCAAGCAGTTAGAGTAAATGATGTAAGTTCCTAAGCTTTGAGGTTGCAGCACATAAATGACAGGATATTAATATGTAGTTACTTTTAAGGGACAGGATATTAGTGTTCTTACATAGTTGCATGTTTTCTATTTCCCCTTAAAGATCTGTTCTGAATGTACTTTTTGCACTTGCTCTTATTTCTTCTGACCAGTGCCTGGAGTCGGAGATTTTACGAGTTAAAAATCTTTACGAGCAAGCAAGTCAGAAGGGGGACATGAAGGAATATCCTTTTTTGTTTGTTATGATACTGACTTGTAAGCTTCCTCCTCTTACCCCCGTTTTCTCTACTATGCTGATATTCTTAACACATGCCACCAACATACAACTAAAAATAAACATAATTGTTAATTTGTTATCTTAAGCCAACCATGCTCATTATTCTTTACTTAGGATCATATCCTTAGCCATATCAGTGAATGCAAAGTCCTTTTGATAGTTCTTGCCCATGCTTCTTTGTTTTCTTGTTGTATAACAGAGATGACCAACAACAAATAAGTTCAACCTTTTCAACTCCAACCTTGTCATTTATCATCCAGGCACATTGCTTCAGTTTTTGGCAGTGATATTTTGTTGAACATTTTTTTTTTAGCTTGTTCCATCACACAAGGATGAATGATTGGCCTTACAGGTTCGCGTTATGTGTAAGAAAACTAAAGAACTTGCTCAGCATTTTTATTAAGCTATGCAATTTTAAAAATATATATATTTTTTTACTAATCGTGCTATGAAACTGTGTGACCCCATTAGACATGATACTTGCAATTGTCCTTACTCCTAAGCCTTTTTGTTGGTAAGTAAACAGTAACGTGTATCAAGGATTCCTTGACCATGTTGAACGCTCAGGGAATGTGAAGAAAAATTGCAGCTTCTGAACTCACCTGATGAACGAAACCGTAGGCTGCATGAAATTGCTGACATACACAGTGACACAAATAAGGATCTATTTTTCAAGTATGAGGAAGTTTCTGGAGAATTGGATGAGAAGAAAAAAGGTAGCATGCACTTCTAGAAATAGACAATCTTTTATCATTGTTTTTCCTATGTTGGTCTTAATCTTTTGGTATTGTGTAGATATGCATGTACGGGCAAGTAGGCAGGGGTGCATATATGTGTGTGTGTGGTGTTAATCAGGCTTGTTTCTTTCTATCCACTCTACAGGAATGGAGCTATCTATAAATAATACTGAGACAGATAAAATATGGCACTATCAAGACCCACATGAGAAAATTCAAGGGCCATTTTCTATGGCAATGTCACGTGTGTGGAGCACGGGTGGTCATTTCCCTCCTGATTCGAGAATATGGAGAGTAAGTCAAAAGCAAGATGACTCCCTTCTCTTAACTGATGCTTTGGCTGGGCAGTACAGCCAAGCACATCAATTGTTTCATAGTAGTGCCATGCGAACTATAGATGTAAGTATTGCCTCCAAGGAGGGATTTCAGAACAGGGATGTAGATGTTAGGGAGAGTAGGAATACGAAGGTGAACCAGACAGAAAGTAAACAGGTTGAGGGAAGCTTGAACCCAAACCAGAATGATGCAAGTGATCATGGTAACGATGACTCTGCGATGGGGAAAGAACTGGGCTCTCAATCTTCTACTTGTACTGCTTCTATAAATATTGTCAATTCAGAGACAGGAAGTTGTTTGCCCCAGAAGGACTCCATGAAGGGTGATAGTTACTTCCCTGGTCAGCCTCATGTGAGTGGTTTGGTTCCCACATCTACATTGTCTGTGAAACCATGTGAAACTCAGTCTCCTCAAGTTAGCAAAGGTCATGGGGTTGAAAGATGGGACTGTGGTTCGATTGACATGAATGTGAACTTGAACAAGACCAAAGGTCAAATTATTGATGGAAATGTGAAGCAAGATGATAATGAGGGAAAATCAGGCAAATCTTCTGGGCAATGCTGGAGAGCTCCACCTTTGAATGATGCTTCAAATGGATGGGGTTCCAACTCTGGTCTTCTTTATCTCGCTAGGGCTCTTGAAGTGTCGGAGCACAATCAGGGTATTGATTTCCCAGATCTTCCTACCTCAACATCAAAATTGAACCAAAAAGAGTCAAAAATTCAGGCTACTAAAAGTAAACAATCTCCTCCTCCAAATGTTGCTCAACTGGATTCAGGTCCTAGCTGGAGCACTGCTTCAAGTATAGTGGGTAATGGACCACAGCTTCACGAAGTAGCTGGTGAATGGAGAGGGTATTCTTCCAATTCTGCAGAACCTGCAGGGGAGTGGAACCCTGATCTTGTTCCCAAGTCTACTATGAAACCGACTGACTTGGGAAGTGATCATGCTGCTACTCCAACTTCAGGAAGTGGTCAATTGACACATTCTTCTGCCACAGATCCTGCTAATAATGAATCTGGATGGGATCCAATTGTTCCTGAACCCAATGAGTATTCTTTGGGTGATGAATCAGTTTCAGATCTCTTGGCTGAAGTTGAAGCGATGGAGTCACTTAATGGCATGGCTTCACCTCCTTCACCTACATCAATTTTGCGTTGTGATGGGGACTTGGCTCAAGGTTCTGAACCTGATTGTTTTAGTCCTGTGGGAGGATTGAGCCCTGCACCAGATCCAGGAAAAAGTGATGCTTTGAGTTCAACGAATGATCTACAAATCTCTTCTCTGTTGGCTTTGACCAATGAGCTATTTGGGATCACTAAGTCTGAAGACGCTCAAAAGAGTTCTGGCGGACATTCTTCTACGAGTGCTGAAATGGATGAAGATACAAGGCCCAGCGATGTCTCAGTTAACCAATACGAAGCTTGGAGAGTAGGGCATGAAACTACAGGCACCAATTGGGGAGCAGTTCAAGGAAATGTAAATTTTCATTTGCAAGGTTTACGACAAGAAACTATGAACTTCAGTTGGGGACCAGGTCATGGGACGATCCAGGAAAATGGCAGCAGCGTCCATTCAAGCACTTCTGCAGGAAATCCTGCCTATTGGAGAAGCCAACAGATGTATGTTGATCCGAGAGACCAACACAGGCATGTAGATCCGAGGGACCAACACAGGCATGTAGATCCAAGGGACCAACAGAAGCATTTAGATCCAAGGGACCAACGGAGGCATGCCGATTCGAGGGATCAACAGAAATATGCCGATTCTAGGGACCAACAGAAATATCCTGATCCAAGGGAGCAACAGAGGCATGTCAATCCGAGAGACCATGATTTTCACAGCAGAGATTCGAGTTTTGTTAGAGCCAGGCCCCCATGGAATATGCACTCATCGTACGGTGGTGGTCCTCCAAACAGAGTTGGTTCTTTCAGACTGCCGCCCAAAGGACAGCGGATCTGTAAGTTTCACGAGAGTGGTTATTGCAACCGGGGAGCATCATGTAGTTATTGGCACCCTTGAACAGGTTACCATAACAATTGTGTGCATTTTAGTTTATGTATTCATTATTTGTAATAGTAATTTGCTCTGTTGCTTCTCCAAATTTAACTTGTAGCGGTAACATTCAAGCCGATGATAAAACATATTATTAATAACAATTATTCTTCTCTGGATATATAGCTTACTCCTTTAGGGATATATTTTAAAATTATATATTGATGTAATAAATGTTCATTTTGTGCAATTGTGTGTATATCTTAGTTGGATTCAATTTTACATGTAAAAAAAAAAGTTATATGTATTTAATATACATATATTTTTTTTAGTAGTTGGATAAAAGCAATGATTTACACGATTAATTAAATAAAATATATATAATACTATTAAATCAAAGTTTGAATACAACATAGAAGCTGATACGTTCGCTGAAATTCATAATGTTAGCCGGTAGGTTTTCACTGAAAAAGGTTGTCTACATTAAAATATCATATCATGTTAAAAATTTATAAATAAATACTATCTTATTATCATTTAAGATTATTTTTGAAAAATAATTTAATATTTTTTTCGAATGAATAAAATTAATATTATATAAAATAGTAAAACAATTGTAATAATAGTTTATGTAATTGGATAATATTTTGTGTAAAAATGAATTATACACAGAGTTGCACCTTTTGTATAATTGGATAATGCCTTATGTAATTGGGTAAATATATCAAAATATATTACAAAAATATATTATTTTTTATAATTTTAATTTTTTAATAAAATCGATCTTTATCACTACCTTTTCTCTAACGTTTTCATCCTAATTAATAATCAAAAGTGAAAAGAAATAAAATGAAAGTAATCATTTTAATAATTTATCCCAAAATAAGTTATTGATAAGACGCATGATTGTAAATAAGATGAAATAGATTACAAGCTACTCGAATTAGATTCAATCAAATTTTGGTTAATATTATTTGAATAGATTCGCTTGAGTTCTTAACAATCGAAATGAACTACTTGATACCAGATTCAAATAACTCAAAAAATAAGATATTGAATTTTTAATCTTTAAATTAAATTATTAATAAAACTAACATTTATATGTTATTTTTTTTAAAAAATAATATAAAAGTTTCATGTACTTAAGGTCTATGTTCGACCTCGAGTTCAAGCTTTGACTTAAATTTAGAATATTTCGAGTTTAAATTTTTTAAGCTCTAGTCAAACTTTAATTTTTTTTATTTCAAATAAGAATAATTTTAAAACTTTCAAATCAAATTGAATTGCGCTTTAAATATTTTGAATCAAATCAAAGTTAACAATACTTGAATTTAATTCAACTGGTTTACGGCATAAAGTAAGGAGTCATAATATAAGAGAATGTACCAAACATAGATCCTCGTTGTATAATCCGAAATTTAACAAAGTTGAAGGGAATTGAAACGTAATTGAGGTGATAGATAATGAAGCAGTGGACAAATAAAACGCTGCCACTTGTACAGAAAGTCATTATAGAAAACTGAGAATTTCAACATTTAGCAAACAATATAGGAATAGGTAAACTATGGAATCTGCCCAAAAAACTCGCGTGGCCTAACGTCTTGGTCGATGCTATTTCATTCTTATCGTCACGTTCCTGGAACCTTCCCCAACCATCCCCCACTAATCAACACCCCAACCCATGTTGCCTCGCCAATGACCATCATCACACCACCCACCTCCGCCCTTAGATTTGTTTCCTCCCTCAACGCCCATCGATTTCAAGATCCACGCCGCCTTCTTCTCGTTCGATTAAAACCCATGGCGACCAAGTTGGAAGAGACGCCGATTAAGGGTACGGGCGAAGAGAACAAGAAAGGAGTTAAAGGGGAAGAATTGGCCGAGACAATACCTCCGCCGCCGGAGAAACCCGAGCCTGGAGATTGTTGCGGGAGCGGATGCGTGCGGTGCGTTTGGGATGTGTATTACGAGGAGCTTGAGGCTTATAATAAGCCTTATAAATCAGATCCCAAGGACCCCGCATCCAATTCATCTTAAAGTTTATTTTTTTCCTTTTCATTTCTGTCGTGATTTTAGTTCGGTGATTATCGTTGTCGGGATTTGACAACATAAATTTATTGTTCTGGACCTTTTGGTTCCATTTGATGAAATAGAAAGGAATTGCTGCGTCTTTTCGTGCTCTGTTGAATCCTGAGGTATAATTTCGTAGATTCTGCATCGCACCCGTTCTAATTGGGACGGGATGGGTATAATTTTAGTGGGTAGTGGGCGGGTGTGGATTTAGAAAGTGGTACCCATCGCAGATAGTGGGCGAGTAATGGGTTTGAAACTTTACCCGCATCCGCCCACCCCGCATTCTAAATATCCATTAAATTTTGGATAATTATGAATTTAGGTGTAATTTTAGAAATTAATTTATAAATCATAATATTTTATAAGATATAACTTGTAATTTAATCAAATATTAGGAATACGTTTATGCATTTGTGTTAATGTGAGGTATATGAATTTAATATTCGATTCATCGGTTTGATGATAGAGCTTGCATTTGTCGTCTACAAAGAAGGCAATTTAGCAGTCATCTTGATGGGTTTGATTGTGTCTGTAGTTCACATTATCAGTTTACCGACTTTCATCTAGTTTACGAGGTTGTTAAGATTCTCTGTCAAACCTGAAAGACATGGAGTACCCACTTCAGTTTATCGTCTTCACAAATAGCAAGTTTCAATTCGAACTGCACTATATTACTCCATCTTCAAAATTAACCTGATTTTACTGCCATCTTGTTCTAATAATCTTGAACTAAGGCTAGAAGTATTTCTACTTTGTGAGATATAGTACTATATAAAAGTTAATAACTTTCCTAACATGCTTATAAGAAGTATTTTTTCTACTTTATATAGGAGACCTTCTTGTCCGATTTAAGAGATTTGCAGCCTGAACTCTGCATTACAACAACATATGGTAATATTTTACCTACCAAGTTTCTCAACATTCCACCATTAGGTTAGTCCATAATGGTTTTGTTAACGGATTTGGAGCTTTTTTGTTTCTGCTTCTTTGTCATGTCTATGTTTGTGCTTACCTAATGTTTGCTCTTAAGTCAACAAACACTGCAACTATTTTTTCTTGCAACTTATAATGGCAAGTTGATCTTTATAATGTGATCTTTACGGATTCAGCTTTCCACCAAATGCAAGATTTATAGTTCCTTTCCTGGAGCAATATCCCACATTGGAGAAGTACATGAGTGGACCATTTATATGACATTATAAATAAATGGCAGTTACCTCCTTTCAACATACTTACCTGGATGGGGTCAATGGACAATCATCAAGGTTCATGTCCTAGGTAAGCGACCTCCATTGCACTTGGGAGGGACGCTCGCCTAAAGTCTTCCCACTGTAGGAGAGCCTACATTATAATTTGTGGTAGTGGGTGAGTTTGAGCTTGAATCGAGCTCAAAATCAAGCTTCAATCGAGCTCGAGTCTCAAGCTTCAATTGAGATCTTAAAATTTTTTTGAGTTCGAGTTTTAATAATATATTTCAAGTTCGAGTTGAGCTCGATAATTTTTAGCTCGCGAGTTTTTGAGTCGAGTAGAGCCTACTTTTAAAGTTTTCGAGTTCAAGGTGAGCTCAACAATATTTGAGCTCGACTCGGCGGGTGTGGGGATGGATTTGAGAATGTACCCGCGTGGGCGGGTGTGGATTTAAATTTTTTTACCCATCATGGGTGGTGTGAAGGTGGTGGATTGAAAAATATTAGGTTGGTATGGGGATGAGGGAGGGGGTATCCGCACCCGACCCGCCCGTTTGCCATCCCTAAGCATAACAGAACCAGAATCGTTTGTCTTTCAAAAACTGTCTTTATGGGCCAGATGAGAAATACCCATTAACTTGATTGACCAGACAGAACCCAAGGCAGAAAAGCCTCACAAAACCCATTCATGGCCATGCTTATTTTAGTGGTAGCCCAAGCTGGTCTCCCTCGGTAAGATCCTGCAAGTATTTTTGATGTAAGTATAAAATACAATTTGTTAATATAATGTTATAAAAATTTAAAAATTGGATAAGTATATTTGGTCGGTTGACTAAGTTTTTTCATTTGTCTTCTCTTATATTCTTTTAGATGAAATGACCATCCAGCTCAGTTGGTAGAGTACAAGGTTCTTAACCTTGAAGTCGTGGGATCGAGTTCCATGGAGGGCATTTCATAATTCGAAGGTCTCCTACGGAAGCTGCTCTTAACCTAGAGTTGGGGGCAGCTTACTATCTTACCTCCCTTATCCCATTACATATGGGAACAAGGGACAACCTTTAACCTTATATTCTTTTAGATCATGAGTTCTAGACTCAAACACTCTCTTTCTTTCCTCTAGAGTCCCCTCTCCCTCTAAGTAGGATTACGATTAAATTTAAAAGTTACCAAAAAATATAGAAATTGATGTAACCAAAAAAATTACAAATAACATGATTTTTTTAAAATAAATTCATAATATTTCAGATTGAGATAAAAAATACTTTGTTTTTCTTAACAAATAATATAAATTATATAACATTCCGATTGCAATATAAAAAGTACCTATAAATATATTTTCAAACCGAAATTATTATCAATCATATTTATATTTTTAATTTGGACGAAGGCATATCCATTAAGCTTTGTCAGCTCCAAAAATCGGAGCCGAATGCAACCAAATTTCTGGGACAAGTTGGAAGATGACAATGAACAAAAGGAGTTAAAATTTTTGGTCATCGTTCTATTATAAAAATGTCTGTCGTCTCCAACACCCAGAGGCATCATTCTAGCTTATATTTATTCGTTGCTTATACATTACAACAGCTTTTAACTCGAAATCAGGACCCCCATTTTGCACCATAACAGCAAGACCTTTTCTTTCCCTTTCTAGAAAAAAGTATGTCCCCATCCAATCCAGGGCCTCACCCACAGTCTGCTGCAAATCTCACAACCATTATAATTACATTTGTTTTTTAGTATTCTTTTTTTCCCCCACCAGACTGCAAGTTGAGCCATGTATGCTTGTAAAACGCCAGTATCCTGGACCACATCCAATACAAATACCCTAAAGATTTGTCTTTTCTGCACAAGATTTATCTCTCTGTCCACTGGTCAGTGGCAACACACTAGGGTTTCTTTCCAGTTCATCGATGTGTCATAACAAATCCCACTGCTCTTAAAAGATATTTTGGCTGTTTCATGGCTTTCAATTCAAGTAACCACTGCTTGATGCGCTTAATCATTGCTGCTCTCCAGTTGCTTTGGTATGATATCGATTGTTCCTCCTTTCACTCAACTCCAAAATGTAAACGGCCCCATGATTTGTCATTCTCTTCAGTCAACTGAAGCTAATAACAAGCAGGTTGATGGATCATATAACTTATGGTGAATGCACTTTAAGAACCGATGGGTAAAATGACAAAAGAAGGAAAGAGACTAATATTCCATCTTTCAGTGAATTGACGACGGTTATGACATACTGAATATAAAGAATGTTGATGGAGAATCCACCAAAGTGAGGGTTTGACATTTATTAGGTATGACTCATAAATATACCAGTAAAGAGGACAGAGATGGAGCGGAGTGAGCGAAGTGAACATCAACTGTCCTTACAAAGAAAGTCTCGTTGTGGGGTTACGAATTATGTGGGTTGGGGGTGCGGGGGCGCAGCCCCGCGGTACGGTACAGGATTGATTTTGTAATTATGTACCAGGGTTTTCTATTATAAATAGAGATGTAACCTAGACCTAAAATATCATTGAATAAAACTTCTAGTGCCGCCTAGGCACCGAGGACGTAAGCACATTGCCGAACCTCGTAAAATTCTCGTGTTCTTTTGTTTTCTTTACCCGTTTTCGTCAACAATTGGTATCAGATGTCAGGAGCAAAATTCGAAGTCGCGAAATTCGATGGTCAGGGTAACTTCGGATTATGGCAAACGAGGGTGAATGATCTATTGGCGCAGCAAGGGATCTTGAAGGCTTTGCGACCTTCAAAGCCGGCGTCGATGGATGAGGAAGATTGGGAAGAATTGCAGCAGCGAGCGGCAGGAACCATACGACTATGTTTGGCGGACGAGGTCATGTATCACGTCATGCATCTATCGTCTCCAGACGAAATTTGGAGGAAGTTGGAAAGTCAGTTTATGTCCAAATCCTTAACGAAAAAACTGTATCTGAAGCAGCGGCTGTATGGGCTGAAGATGCAGGACGATCACGATTTGGCGCAACATGTGAATGTCTTCAATCAAATCGTTTCTGATCTGGCTCGGCTTGATGTGAAAATTGAGGATGAAGACAGAGCGATGATTCTGTTGTGTTCGTTGCCTCCCTCTTACGAACAAATGGTGACTACTCTTACATATGGGAAAGAGACTATCAACGTTGAGGAGATTACTGCAGCCTTGTTGGCTCACAACCAGCGGAAGCAGAATGCAGGGGAAAGCTCTCAAGCCAATAGCTTATATGTCAAGGGTAATCGAGATCGTGGACGGAAGCCAGAGAAGGCAGGGTCCGGGAAGCGGAATTCCAGATCCAAATCCAGGGATAAGAAGACGATTCACTGTTACAAGTGCAAGGAGGCGGGACATATGAAGCGAGACTGTCTGAAGTTGAAAAAGCATACTGATGAGAAGCGTGATGGCTCATCCAAGTCTGTGAACGTGGTCGAGGATGATAATTCTGATTGCAATGAGGGTGATATGCTTTCTATTTCAACGACACAATTGACCGATGCTTGGATTCTTGATTCTGGATGTTCTTATCACATCATACCAAATAGGGAATGGTTTTCGACATACAGGCCGGTTAATTCTGGTTCGGTTTATTTGGGTGATGATCGATGTTGCAATATTGTTGGTATTGGTGATGTTAGAATTAAGATGCACGATGGCTCCGTTCGGACGTTGAGTGGTGTTCGACATATCCCAGACTTGAAGAAGAATTTGATTTCCTTGGGCACTTTGCACAAGAATGGTTTTATCCCTAAGGCTGACGAGGATAGGGAAACCATTCGGATTGTTAAAGGAGCATTGACTGTGATGAAAGGCAAGATGACTGCAGGGAATATCTATAGATTGTTAGAGAGTACCGTTGCAGGTGGAGTTCACTCTGTTGAGTCCTGTGATGATACGACAAAATTGTGGCATAAGCGCCTTGCTCATCTTAGTGAACGTGGTATGGCAGAATTACACAAGAGAAACTTGTTGCATGGTGTCAAAAGCTGTAAGCTCGATTTTTGCAAGTATTGTGTTCTTGGTAAACATACTAAAGTCCGTTTTAAGACTGCGAAGCACACAACTCAAGGGATTCTTGATTATGTGCATTCTGATGTATGGGGGCCTTCCACGACATCGTCTTTGGGTGGATCTAGGTACTATGTTACTTTTATTGATGATTTTTCACGGAAAGTTTGGGTGTATTTTTTGAAACAGAAATCTGAAGTTTTTGAGAAGTTCAAGCTGTGGAAAGCTGAGGTAGAAAACCAAACAAAGACGAAAAATCAAGTGTTTGCGGTCTGACAATGGTACGGAGTACACAGATTCACAGTTCTTACAATTCTGTAAGGAGCATGGGATTCAGAGGCATTTTACAGTGCGCAAGACACCACAACAGAATGGTGTTGCGAAACGAATGAACAGGTCATTGAATGAAAGAGCCAGATGTTTGCGGTTGAATGCGGGGCTTCCCAAACACTTCTGGGCTGAGGCTGTTAACATGGCGTGTTACCTTATCAACAGATCGCCAAGGGCATCGCTGGTTGGGAAAGTTGCAGAAGAGGTATGGACTGGTCATGATGTTAGTTTTGATAACTTACGGATTTTTGGTTGTCCTGCTTATGTGCATGTACATGCTGATGAGAGATCCAAACTTGATGCAAAATCGAAGGAGTGCATTTTTCTGGGTTACAAGAAAGGTGTCAAAGGATTCAAGTTCTGGGATCCAGTTGCGAAGAAAGTTGTGATTAGTAGAGATGTCGTTTTTGATGAACAGTCCATGTTGCAGCAGAAGCAAGACACGACAGTGGTGGATTTCGAGCAGTTTCCAGTTGAGAAACCAGAAACTTCTCAACCGACTTCTGGTGGTTCCACTACGGATGATTTGCAGGATTATAGTCTCGCCAGAGACAGGGTGAGACGGACGAATATAAAGCCTCCGAACAGATTGGGTTTTGAAGACTTGGTATCTTTTGCACTTATTGTTAGCAGTGATGATCCGGTTACTTTTCATGATGCCGTTACTAGTCAGGAAAACGACAAGTGGATGGCAGCCATGGTTGAGGAGATGGAGTCTTTGAATCACAATCGCATATGAGAGTTAGTTCCCCTTCCTGAGGGTAAGAAGCCGATTGGTTGCAAATGGGTGTATAAGAAGAAACCAGCAGTAACAGAAAAAGAGGGGGAGAAGTTCAAGACTCGTTTGGTAGCGAATGGTTTTTCACAGCAGAAAGGAATTGATTATGATGAAATCTTTTCTCCTGTGGTTAGGCACACTTTAATCCGAGCAGTACTTGCATTGGTGGCTAGTTGGGATTTGCATTTAGAGCAGATGGATGTTAAAACTGCTTTTTTGCATGGTGATTTAGAGGAGCATATCTACATGCGACAACCTGAAGGTTTCACTCAACCTGGAAACGAGCATTTAGTTTGCAGATTGAAGAAATCTTTGTACGGGTTGAAACAGTCTCCGAGACAGTGATATAAACGGTTTGACTCCTATATGATCAAGATTGGCTACAACCGATGTGAATATGATTGTTGTGTCTATGTTAAGAGCCTTGATGATGGTTCTTTTATTTTTCTATTACTGTATGTTGATGATATGTTGATTGCTGCGAAGAACATGGATGATGTTATCGGTTTGAAAACTTTATTGAGTCAGGAATTTGATATGAAAGATTTAGGTGCTGCAAAGAAAATTCTTGGAATGAAAATTTGCAGGGACAAAGACTCAAGGAAACTGCAGCTATCTCAACGGGGTTATGTTGAGAAAATGCTAGAAAGGTTTGCGATGAGCAGCGCGAAACCAGTTAGCACTCCATTGGCGAATCACTTTAAGCTCTCATCAGAACAGTGCCCTAAGACAGATAAGGAAGCTGAAGATATGGCAAAGGTTCTGTATTCTAATGCTGTTGGCTGCTTGATGTATGCGATGATATGTACTCGTCCTGATTTGGCTCATATTGTTAGTCAAGTTTGTAAGTACATGTCTAAACCTGGTAAGCAACATTGGGAAGCAGTCAAGTGGATCTTTCGGTACTTAAAGGGTACTGTGGGACATGGAATTATTTTTGGGAGTCAACGGGATAATCCTTTGGTTGTAGGATATGTGGATTCAGACTATGCAGGTGACTTGGATAATAGAAGATCTACGACAGGGTATGTCTTTACTCTTGGTGGAGGGCCTATTTGTTGGAAGTCTACTGTTCAATCTGTTGTGGCTCTATCTACAACTGAAGCTGAGTACATGGCAGCGGCTGAAGCTTTATGGCTTACTGGTTTAGTGAAGGAGTTGGGTGTTTAACAAGGTGGAGTTCAGTTGTTTTGTGATAATCAAAGTGCTATTCACTTGGCTAAGAATCAGGTGTATCGTGCTAGAACTAAACATATTGATGTAAGGTTCCACAAGATCAGAGAGTTGGTTGCATCTGAAGAGGTTTGTTTCAGAAGGTACATACTGATGAGAATGCCGCTGATATGTTCACCAAGCCAGTTATGACAGACAAGTTCAAGCATTGCTTGGACTTGTTGAATGTTTCGAGTTGTTAAAGAAGCAAGGTAACCCAACCCACATTGAAGTTTCCAAGGGGCAGGATATTTGCCAAGGTGGAGATTTGTTAGGTATGACTCAAAATATACCAGTAAAGAGGACAGGAGATGGAGCGGAGTGAGCGAAGCGAACATCAACTGTCCTTACAAAGAAAGTCTCGTTGTGGGGTTACGAATTATGTGGGTTGTGGGTGCGGGGGTGCAGCCCCCGCGGTACGATACAGGGTTGATTTTGTAATTATGTACCAGGGTTTTCTATTATAAATAGAGATGTAACCTAGACCTAAAATATCATTGAATAAAACTTCTAGCGCCGCCTAGGCACCGAAGACATAAGCATATTGCCAAACCTCGTAAAATTCTCGTGTTCTTTTGTTTTCTTTACCCGTTTTCGTCAACAATATTATATCCAACAACATAGATAAATATTATTCCTCCGTCTTCTCAACATGAGAATCCGAGAAAAAGTGAGTTTTTCAGAGCCAGGGAGCATGGGGTTCCCAAGTACTCCAAAAACACATGCAGGTAAAGTTGCACCAACACATTGGTAAAGGGATATATCATATATTTATGATTTGTTTTTCAAGTCTCATTTGTGGTGAGGTCTTTTCAAGGAAAGAAACACAACCCAGTATTTAGTTTTATAGCGGTCGATTGTGTGGGAAATTCCCAGTACCTATCAGCACTGAGAATATTCTAGTTTTTACCGCCAGTTGCAGGAAATAAGAATCATATATCATACCAGATTTTCAAGATTTAAACTGGTGATAACAATATGTAGTTGATACTTCCCCATCTAAGCAAGGAAATCCACGTGTCGCCTTCAACCCTAAATGCAAACATGTTTAAATCTATTTTAATATTGTAGCCACCTTGTTCCCTTGGATATATACAATCCAGACAAATTCCTGCTACTTAATTTGCACGTAAGCAAGAAGTCCGTTGAGCATTCATGCATTGCCAATACAAAATGCAAACATTCTTGGAACAAAACAGCACATTGAAACATTAAAAGAATACACAGAGAGACTGCAGACAAATACATCGGTGCAGTTTAGAATTTGAAATGTTTCCTGATACACTTAACATGTCCAAGAATATCAAAAATCAAGTTATCTGAGGGACGAAAACACATGCCACTAAAAAGAAAATACCTTGCCAATATTAAATGTTCTTGTAAGTTACATATATCAGATCAGAAGAATTTGCGTGTACACCCGAAACAATAAACAAAACTCAGCCATCCGGCTTGGTTCAACACTACCCTTGGACAACTCTATCATCAAACACAAATATGGAATGACCAAAATCTGGCTTTTTCTACAACTTTATTTCATTAAAAGAAACATACATCCTAGGAAGAGACGTCAAGATCTATTTAACAATAAGCACTTAATGTACCTGCAAGATGAATATAAAACAAATAGCCCAATCCTTTGCTTTTAATTTTACAGTTAATGGTTTCAAGCAGCTTCAAAATATGGTCATGTTCACTCATATTTGATTCATATAGCATTGAAGATGATTTGTTGAACGCCCTAGTCATTGTTATAAGACCCAAATTTTAATCCAATGGCAGTTTTGTTTATCAGTCTCATAGCACCAGATTTCTTTGAGGTGAAAAGCAAGCGCGCAAATATATATATATATATATATATATATATATATATGTATATGTCAGTTCTGAAATTTTTCTATTTTTACAAAATTGTGTGATCCAGAGGTTTCCACTTCTGACGCGATAATTGGTGCCATGAGAAAGCAATAACCATAAAAGAAGGGAAAAAGAAAACAAAGAGTAACAGCTTCTGCTTCATACAATCAATCTCAATCAACTTAAATCACTCAACTCGAACTCTCCATTTTCCATAAAATACCAATTTCTAACAGCATAACAATCAAATCCGGACACGGGTTCTAACAAAACAATCAATTCCGGATACGAGATTGGGAAAGTTCTACTGTATAACACCCTAATGTACAATTATAAAAAATATTATCTATTTTATTATTATTTAAATAATAAAATTGATAAAAAATTATTTAAAATATTATTATTTCTATCTTAAACATCAATGTTTTTTAACATTTTCGGTAAAATTTTCAACTATAACAAAATCGATAGAAAAAATAACAAAACCGGTAAAAATAATAATACCGGCAATTTTTTACCTATTTTATTATTTAAATAATAACAAAACCAATAATACTTTTTTTAGCCATATTAAAACTGCCGCACTTGATCATTTCCTACAGGATTGAATATTATGATTCTCCAAATATATGAAAATGTTATTTAAAATAATAAAACCATCCGTGATAGATATATACTTATATCCAACACTTACTCCAAGTGTGAATAACATGGGTTAAACTAATAGTAAATGTATAGAGACTTCTGGCTAATGGATTTAGAACAATATTAATTGGAATGAATTAACTTCAGCAATTAGGAATGAAACAAAGAAAGAGTGTGAGTATATAGCAGCTGGCATTATGTGCTGCCATTAATTAAACATGCTATATAAACCTGTCCTATACAAAGCGCGTAAGAACAATAAACCCTTTCCAAATCCCAAAAACAAGTACTATTATGGATCCGTTTAACCAATGCATATAGTCACTTATTGGGAAGTGAGTAGGACATTGAAAACCGAAGCAAAAGTTTTATGTAGAGTTAGGAAAAGTCCCAACAATCCTCTTACATGGCGATGAACAAGAAAGTAAACAGCATGTCTGCAATAATATATAAACAGGTTGGTTTGCAGGAAGGCAATAAATATTTCCCATTTCATCAACAAAAGCAGGCCACATTCACGCTTATGTATGTTGAATCTAATGAAGAACATCAACAACTACATCGATGACGATGAAGATAATGACGATCACATGAAAATAGATAGGGAAAATAGAGATTGGGAATTTTATGTTTTCACCTTTGTAATTTGAATGCCATGCTCATTGCTCTCACTCATTCATGCATGGCTGATGGCTGGACCGTCCATGCCTTGAGAACTAAAAACTTGTTCCACCCGAAGAAGAAGCCAATATTCGTTCCCTTGAAAACCGGCAAACATTCGTGTAAACAGGGAAAAAGCAGCTTCCACTCTTCGAAACCAACCAAAAAGTTCTATGGGAATCCGTAAATTTAACCAAAAATAATAAACACTCTCTCGCTACGCTACAATGTCGTGCACAAACAGCTTTGAGATTTTCATTCAAGTTGGAGAATATAGTGTAGCAGAAGGAAGACGAAAGAAGATGAATTTATATTGATGATTTGAGCCAAAAGCGGTCGAATTTGTACTACAAAAAAAGAACAAAAATCTCCCGCATTTCCTTCTTTCGGTGTTTCCTTTAAAACCCATTAAACAACTCTCTAGCTCAAATGGTGGATGTAGAATTTTTGTAGTACTTAATTATAAATGTCATGAAAGGTGACAAGATTAGAGAACAAGAAGAAGAGACGTGGAAGAAAGAGAAAAGGACTTTTCCCCCCTCTTTTTTTAAGATCTTGGATTTGAGAAAAACTGCGTACCAGCCATGAAAGAGTTGAGTGGAGTTGCATATAGAGAGGAAGGGTCTAAAAAAGCGGTCGTCAATGAAGGAGAAGCACCGCTGCCGGTGGAAGCTACAATGTTATCCGTGTTGGTACCCGCGGCGGTGATGAGATTCAGCGGTTGAACCACACCAGCACCTGAAGAACTCTCACCAGCTGCTGCTGCTGATGGTGTAACCATGTCGTAGCCACTCTCAGGGCCTTGATTGTAAAGAATTCCCTTGAAAACATGACCTCCAATGTTCACAGCCGTCTGATAAGCATACTGATCGTCGGCATCTTCAATGCTACTCACTCTCACGCACCGAAACACAGCATCAGAGCTCACTTCTGCTGGAAAATTTCCCAGTTCTAACCCTAAAAAGAGAGCAACAAAATCAAGACTTAAGCAGATATTAAGTACGCAAGTACATACAAATTGGGTTTTCCATTTTTTGATGGTTACCATGATTATATGTGGAAACAAAGGGGTTATCATGTACACAAATATCAAGAAGGAAAAACTGAAAAAGAGAGCAAATATATTATTAGAAAGAGGAGGGAAAATAGTTTCTTCACCGTCAAAAACTCGGCAGGATTACTAAAAAACAGTGTTTGTAAAAGGAAAAGATGAAAAAAAGAAAAGAAAATCCTCGAAATCTTCTTAATGAGTCAATAGAAGGGAGAAAAAGGAAAAACTGTACCTGACGCGTTAGTGGGTAAACGAGTGTAGGCAAGTGAAGAAGAGGACCGACTCTCTCGATGTCTTTTGGGATTCTCTGTCCGAAGCTGAAGTTGTTGTTGCTGTTGCTGCAAAGCAGCAAGTTGTTGTTGCCTTTCACGGCGCTTAGAAGCAGGAACCCAAGTACTTTTCACATGAGTCTGGCAATCAAAACCTCGGCTTTTACAACAAGTTCGACACCGCATGTGAGGGCAATCCTTTTTAGCTTGATTGCCACAATCTTGGCAATTTATACCCCCTCCTCCTCCTCCTCCACCATCACCACCACCACCACTTGCCATCATCACGAAACCCGATCTCGTCGAAGAATCATCAGAAAAGTTAATCAAACTCCTACTAGGACCAATCCCTAACCCAGCTGCCGACACATAAAGATCTTGTTCCTGCTGCTGCTGCTGCTGCTGTTGTTGTTGCCATAGCTCGAAACCCTTGTAAGGAACATCTTCATTTCTGTACCCAAAGCAGCTCTCGAGTTGTATTTCGTTGGGCATATTGCCTTGTTGGGTGTTGTTTCCTCCTAGTGAAAAGAAGCCCGCCATATTTCCTCCTGTAAACCTCTTCCGGAGCTCATCAGTGAGAGACAATCCATATCATAAAATCTCCCAAGAAGCTTGTAATTTCCCAATTTCTCCTCCTATGGTGTTACGTGTATTGTTTATGGTGGGGTATTAGTTTAAATAAAATCTCTCGTCTCTTTAACAACTTCGTTGGTTTTTGGATTTGGCAGGAGCAGGCTGTCCCCCCTCGTGCTATCTTCTGCCCCTTTCGCTTTAAATTCAATTGTTTTTTCTCGGTGTTGCAAAGGGCGGGTGCATTTCATAAACCAAACAACAACACGAGAATTTACGGCTCTTTTCTGCCAACGCCGCCTTCTCTTTCTTCTGCTGTGAAAACCCCAAATTTAATTCCTTTCCCTTAAACGCATCTCTCTCCTTTCTCTGATTTCTTGCAGGTTTTTTCTGATGAACGAACAAAAACCCAGAAAAAGAAAGGGCAACAGTCGATGGTTCTTTTTTTTTTTTAATTGTAAAATGTAAACAAGAGAGAACTGTGGCTTCGCTTTTGTTTTCTATAAACAGTTTACTGGGTTTTCACAGACGCAGATGTCATGTCATCTCCAAATCCAATGATCGAGCACTGCCCAGTCCCACCTTCTCATTCCTATCTAACGGTTAATAGTTCGCCACGTGTCGTCACTCAATCCCTTTTCCCTTGAAACCCGCTACCTCGTCTTTTTCTAATTTTTTGTTCGAATGAAATTACCTTAAATCCCCAAAACTTGCTTTATACGTGCGATTATACTAAAGACAAATCCCTCCCATCTATCAATTGGATGGCTATGATTTACTTTTAGATACACTAATTGGTACAAATCTTCGTCTTATTAATTTGGACCGACGTCATAATTTTGATGGTTGGAATTTTCGAACATATATAAAAATTCGAATTTAAAATTTTATTTAAATGATATTAAAATATTTATCATTTGAACTAACACTTTGATAAAAATAATCTTTATATGGAGTCCTTGCATGAAACTTTTCTTTATTTAGTTTTGAAGGACAAGAAATGGTCTAGTTTCGGCTACATTTCTCCAATACTAAAGTTGCTTTGATGGCTGGCCAATTCCTATAGGGCTATCCATTATTAATAAACTAAATTTGAATAATTTTATATTGTTTATTTTTATTTGTTTATTATTGAGTTTATTGAAAATATTATTCGTTTACCTATAATTACGTATGTTCACTTTTGTTAGTTTATTATCAACGAATATGTTCATGCAATATTAGCGAACATGGTAAACGAGCGAACATATTCAAAATTATTAAATAAACACGTTCACGAATTAAGATTAAATAGTCACAAACAATTAAAAATATGTTCATGGATAATAAATAAACCATAAAGGAACATCTTTTTTATTAGCTAGGCAAAATATCAAAAGTAAACCTTAACATTTCACAACATAGTCATTGTATCATTCTTAACCCAATTTAGACGAAAATCATATCAAAGATGTCATATCGACTTATCGAAACTTAATCAGAATCTAATCGAAATTAATTTAGACAAACGAACATTTAAACAATCATCAAATATTAAATTAAGGACTCAAATGCAAATTATGTCAAATAGACAGTTTCATGACATCATGAATCATTAAAATAATGTTCTAAAAAACGAAAACTTATGAATTTGGGTTTGTGAGTTTTGGAACTTGTAGAGAAGTTTCGAAGTTGACCCTGTGAGTATCGTAACTGAGAGTGAAGTTTCGACACATGCACAATTCTAATACTATATATAAACATACCATCTTATCATAAACTTAAACATATATATATATATATAAGCAAAATTTAGATGCCTCATTCTATGAGTTAGAAAATAAAAAAAGTTATATTGATAGAAGTCAACAATTGACTTGTGATTTTTATAGGGTCACTACATCAAAACAGGTTTGTAGCAATGCTTTTAGCAGCGTTTTTTGAGTAAACGCCGTTAATATTGTACATCTCTTGATGTTTATGGTAATGCGCCGCAATAGATTGATATACAATGGTGTTTTTAGGAAAATGCCGTTATAGAGCTTGACCTTTTGCGGCGTTCTCTATTCACAAATGCCGCTAACTGTTGCGGCATCTCTTGCGGCGCTTTTACTTGGCTATGGAAAACTTTTAGCAACGCTTAAAAGCGTCTCTCTATAAAGCTAAAAATGCTGCTAAAAACCCGCTTTGCTGTAGTGTGTAATCTAAAATATTCAATCACGATTAAACACATGCACGAATAGTTAAACATATGGACAGAGCTGCGGGAAGCTTAGTAAAAGATAGTTGAGACGTAAACGAAATATATCATAACTAAATCAAACCATACCAAAATTTGACGTATCATTCATTAGATCATAACATAGGATTTCTTATTATTTCTTGTACAAAAAATTACATAATCATGCAACAAATTTAGACACATTTTATTAAGTTTAGCGCGATGGTCTGTTAGCAGTCTATGGATACATAGATCTCACCTCCTCATCAAGTATCGTCATAATATAATTATAATAGTCATCCCTCTGCCCCCATTGAAACACACGGTCATAATAATCAACATTCTTTTACCTCGCCAAGAACTAAGTCTCTAAATAACTAGTACACACTACAGATTAGCATATATCTTATTATCAATATCAAATAAAGCATTTCCTTATATGTGTACTTTGACCTACTGTTTGAATTCAAAAGAAAAAAAAACCGAGTTTTTAGTTCGAGTCGAAATCTAGTTTTGATGTTTCATGGGCCTTGACCGGATTGTTGAGATTGTCTTCATTGGTTAGAATTTGTAACTTCTTTTGATGGTTTTTTGTTCTACGAAGACAAAGTAAATGCAGCTGCAAAGCAAATTCTCCTCCATTATTTTGACAAATAATAATGATTAAAATTTGCGATCAGTTTACCAATGTAGAGAGATTTGGGCAGTGAAAAAGAGGGCTGCGTGTAATTTATTTTATCGATTTCTTAAAGCAAATATTAATCATCTCTGTCAGTCTTTCAGGTATAAATTGTGGTTATTCAGGGGAACATTACGCATTCCTTCTCCTCTTTTCCTCTCTAATCATCATTTTTCTTACAACAACAATTATATCTATGCAATTTGACTTGGTACATGAAGATTAATTATATTTTGTTAATTTCGATATTTCCAGTCTTTTTTTAAAGTGATATGGGTCATTATAAAATTTATTTATAATATTTTTTAATCACAAAAAACACATCTATCTTTTAAATATAACTATAGACACTACAACAAAAATGTTCTATAGCGGCATTTTTAGGGTAAACGCCATAAAATTTAAGCATCTAGCGGCGTTTACTATCCAAACGCCACGAAATTATACTTTACCGGCGTTTTTACAAAAAATGCCACAATAGAGTGGTAATTTAGCGGCGTTTATAGCTAAAACGCCGGAATAGATTTGTTTACAGTGGCGTTTTTTCAATAAACGCCGCAATAGAGTAGTAATTTAGCAGCATTTGTATAAAAATGCCGCAACAGGGTTGTTTATAGTGGCGTTTGTCCAACAAACGACGCTATAGATAATTAATTTAGCAGCGCTTATTAAACAAACGCCGCAATAGGTTTGTTTATAGCGACGTTTTTTTACAAAAAATGCCACAATAGATTAATAATTTAGCGACGTTTGTAGAACAAACGCCGCCATATGTTTGTTTATAGTGGCGTTTTTAAAAAAAACGCCGCAAAAACGTGTACTACAGTGGCGTTGTTTAAAAAACGTCGTCAAAGGGTCAATATATGCTCTACCCTTTTTGCCTGCCCGATCCTTAAATTCATTTCAACGCTACTTCCCTAAAAGGGATTTCTCTGGTACAACAACAACACTCACACGATTCCAAGCGACGTCATCTTCTGTTTGTCTCGGCGACCAAATCGGTCCTCGACAAACAGTTATCTCACGATTGCACGGTTTGATCCCTTCTCTAAGTACAAATTTTTTTCATTTTTTTTGTTGGTATTCTGAAAATGGGGAAAACCCAGAAAGCTGGTGTAATGGAGAAAAATATTATCTTTCGAATAGGAAAAGAATATCTATACATACTGTTTTACTGGTTTACTGCTTCGGAGCTGTGTTTTTCTGCTTTCGAATACAAAAATAATATCTTTGCAATATGATAATAATAGCTTTTCAAAACGTGAACAAATGGTTGTGGTACAAATAGCAGGTGTTTCATTCAGTAAGACAAATTATCGTTAGAATGTCCATGTGGAGTCTTTGCTCTGACGATGGATCGAATTATCGTTGGGAGGCTATCAGTCCAGACTTGCCGTCGAAAGTTGATGATGACCCGAAAGGCCCTCATATTGCAAAATACCCTTCCATGGCCGATCTCCTAATTGAAGGTAATAATTAAACGCTGAAAGTTTATGCCACCGATTGTTTTATTTTGTACTCCCAAATTTCATAGATCGCACGCATGTAGGATGTTCAAAGTTTATTGAGAACGATGATAGAGAAGTGGATAAAGACCTGATGTTTAGAACCGAAATTGCTAAATCTGTGGCGTTGAAAGAATCTTCAATTGCAAAAGCAATATCTATCCTCAATGAAGACAATGTTGCCTCTATTGATACTCCAAGTAAACTTTTCTATCTTCTATTTAATTTTTTTTAATGTTTGATTCAGTTCCAAAGACACCTCCAATCAAGTTTCATACTGTAGGTGGAAGGTTGTTATCTGTTTCAAGTGAAGCATTGTAGCGCGCAAGGACTCTTCTTGGTGAACCGGATGTACGGGATTTATTTGGTGAAATGGATGAAGAGTTTCTCCATATAGAGTTTACACAGCGGAAAAACGCAATGATGCGTCGTCAAACAAGGAAAACAACTTTCTTACGTCCTTTCCCCACGAAGGAGCAGTGAAGAATAAATTCAAGTGAACAATATGGTGAAGACTTTATATGCATAACTTTAATGTTTCTAAATTTTAATGTATTTTGTTGTTAAGTATTAATTTTATGGTGAAGACTGTTTATGCATAACTTTAATGTACAAACGTCGTAATAGGTCCAAGCGTGTGAAGAATGTTTATGCATAACTTTAATTAATGTTTATAAATTATAATGTATTTTATTGTTAAGTAGTTTTATGCATCAGTTATGTCTTAATTAAATGTATGGTTGTTGTTAATTACAAAAAAATATGGTATTAATTTTAGTTAATGTAGAGAAGAAATCAATATTTATTTATATAAAGGTATTTAGCGGCGTTTGTATCCAAAAACGCCGCTATATACTGACTTTTTGCGGCGTTTATATCTAAAAGCGTCGTAATATAGTTAATCTATAGTGGGGTTTGTATAAAAACGCCGCTAATGAATTTTACTTTTGCGGCTTTTTTACAAACACCGCAATAGGTGTAAGATATAGTGGCAGTTGTTCACAAAACGCTGCAATATATTTATACTTTTGGAGCATTTTAAAAAAAACGCCGCAATATATGGACTGTAGTGGCGTTTATAGAAAACGCCGCAATATAATATAACTATAGCGGCTTGTTGATTACAAACGCCGCAAATTGATATTAAATCCCCAAATTAGACGCGAATCCTGAGCCCTATTCTCGTCTCCATCTATCCTCCATATCTTCCTCCGCTCTCCCTCACAAACAAAATGCCGCAATCGGACTTACAGTGGCCACATTCACGCCGTCGGTTCTAGTGTCGCGCCATCACCGTTGACTCTCGCGCATCCGTCAATCCATAAACAAAACCCCTGCTACTTTCATCCATAGCACCGTTTGTAATTGCGTCGTGGGTTTCATCTTTCAACAAGGTAATTTTTAGTACTAAACGAATGGTACGTATGTATGCATTAAAGCACTAAAAATATGAATTTTAATAAGCATGCAGAAAATCTTGTTTCCTGGTTGATTATTTGAACTTTAACCTTCGTTTATGACCCTGCCAAAATTCTGGGTTTGAGTGAAATTTTGATGACACTTAATTGGCTCTTGCAACATTTTCAATTGCAGTTTGTACCAATTAATAATGTTCATATACTTTTGTTGCCATGCTTTATTGTAAGTGCATAGTAATCTAAACAATACTTACCTATGATTCTCGTAGTTTATTGTTCTCTACTTATGACTTCGATGATTGGCTTTTGCTCATTTTCTTTCCATTTTTTCTCCTTTTTCTTACTCCTTTGAAAATGTTCAATTTGTAAAAGATGTACTTGTTTTGAGCGTATTACCCCATACTATGTGTTGGACCACTATGCATTTAAATATAAACAATCAAGGTTGTGTAGGAGGGCAGTGGCCTGATGTTTGTTTTTATCACTAATTTGCAGCTTCTGGAAACTAGTGTCTGGAAAGGTAAATGTCCTGGTTACTGGAATATAGAAGTTAAATGATCAGTTTTGATGGAATTATGTTATATATACTTTGACTTGATTAGAATTTCCTGACATGGTTTGTTTACTAATTATATCTTCCTGAAGTTCGTATTTTGGTTTTGTGACATATCTTTCTTGTATGCATAATTTTGATACTCATTTGTAGAAGATCTTCCGATGAATGGAACCGTGCATCAGACATACATTCATTACGTTCCCTGGATCGCTCTTTTATTTTTCCTGGTATCTTTGTCTCTTTCGATATTTCTCGCTTCTTTCAGGTTTAGCATAATGTCTATTTGTATTCATATGCTAGATATGTTTGTAACTTGACAAGTATGAATTCTCAGATCCAATCAGAATTCAGAATTTGGTGAGAATTACTCCTAGTTTTTTTTCTTCCCTATATACA